>NC_037669.1:89385559-89625316 GCF_003255815.1 Theropithecus gelada
TTGGGAGTTATACCTGATGTAAATGACGAGTTGATGGGTGCTGACGAGTTGATGGGTGCAGCACAGCAACATGGCACAAGTATACATATGTAACAAACCTGCACGTTATGCACATGTACCCTAGAACTTAAAGTATAATAATAATTTAAAAAAAAAAAAAAGAAAAAAGAAAAGGGTAAAAGGGGCCAGGTGCGGTGGCTCACGCCTGTAATCTCAGCACTTTGGGAGGCCGAGGCGGGCAGATCACAAGGTCAGGAGTTTGACCTCATATCTGACCAACATGGTGAATTCCGTCTCTACTAAAAATACAAAAATTAGCTGGGCATGGTGGCACACGCCTGTAATTCCAGCTACTCAGGAGGCTGAGGCAGGAGAATCACTTGAACCTGGGAGGCAGAGGTTACAGTGAGCAGAAACTGTGCCGCTGCACTCCAGCCTGGGCGACACAGCGAGACTCCATCTCAAAAAAAAAAGAAAAGGGTAAAAGGCTGCGCGCAGTGGCTCATGCCTGTAATCCCAGTACTTTGGGAGGCCAAGGCGGGCAGATCACTTGAGGTCAGGAGTTCGAGACCAGCCTGGCCAACATGGTGAAACCTTGTCTCTACTAAAAATACAAAAATTAGCAAGGTGTGGTGGCACACACCTGTAGTTCCAGCTATTCGGGAAGCTGAGGCCACGGAGGCAGAAGCTGCAGTGAGCCGAGATGGCACCACTGCACTCCAGTCTGGGTGACAGAGCGAGACTCCATCTCAAAAAAACACACACACACACAACAAAAAGGAGTGCATGTTTCAAACTCTAGGATAACCACTAACGGAAAAGCTGTAAAACCAGTAAGCTAATAGAGGACCCTAAATGAAATAATTAAAATGCTGAGTTAATTCAAGGTAAGTAAGAAAGGATAAGTTGAGAAACTAAGGAACAAAAAGAAAACAAGGACCAAGATGATACACTTACACTTAACTATATCAAACTGCAAAAGGACTAAATAATCCAGATTGCTAGATTAAACAAAAATAAACTCCCAAACTATAAGCTATAGGTTGGTGCAAAAGTAACTAGGGGTTTTGCTGTTACTTTCAATAGCAAAACCACAATTACTTTTGCACCATTCTAATATTTATATATGCTACAGACAGAATGTTTTGTGTTCCTCCTGCAAATTCGTATGTTGAAACCTAATCCCCAATATAAGCGTATCCAGACATCAAGCCTTTGAAAAGGTGATTGGATCATGAGAACAGGGCCCTTATGAAAGGAATTAATGACCTTACAAAAAAGACCCCAGAGATCTCACTTGCTCCTGTTTCATAGATGCAATATCTTCCTTTATCTCTCAGAGGATATTAATGGTAATCTTTCTTCACCCTGTGCAGTCTGTTTCCTACAAAGTGATTTTTCATTTTGGGGGACAGAATGGGAGATAGTTAAATACGGCCATCTTTCATGTTAGAGGCATCCTCAAATATCCTGTATCCTTGGTTGCCAGTTCATATTTAAGGCAAAGGAAATAAAAAGTTAACTGGAAGCTCCAAATAGTTGGGTGAAGCTTGATGACCTTATGGTTCACTGCACAGAGATCTCAGTGTATCATTTGTTGTGGAGACCCAGACTTCAACAGTATCAAGTGGGAAAAGTCAGGAGACAGAAAATATACCAATCATTCAAACAGGAAAAATTTACTATAAAGAAATATTAAATAGGTAAAAGATGGTAAACAACTGAAAATGGAAGAGAGCTCTAATATATAACGGAGGTAGCAACTACAGAAAGCAGCTGCCACATTTAAGGCTGAGGGAAAAGTAAACAAGGAAAAAAAAAAAAGGCTTACCAACTTACAAAAGGGGCCCCAAAAGGCTAAGATACAGATCTGTGAGGAAATGTTCGACTACTGCAGAAATATGCTATCCACTGACTGCTCAGTGAGAAAGGATGTTGCTGAAGGTCATGCATCAGAACAAAGACCACTGCTTGCCATGGGAAATACTGTGGGTATCAACTACTTGCAGAGCAGTCTGCCACTGTGATTAAAAAAAAAAAAAACCATGAAGAACCACATCCCTTCTTCCTAATAACCTCCCTACTGCACTCCTTTATTGGCAGTGACTAACATAGATTCAGCTGACAAAGAAAAAATGTATTTTGCAGAGTCCAGGGCCTTCCCCTTATCATGGATTGCCCACACAAAAGTCTTCTAGTCTCCTGCTTGAAAGGGGAAAGGACTGGCTGCCAGGATTTTGAGAGCCAAGTACAGGATGAAGGCTGTCAGTCTTCAATATTCAGTAGGCATACTGTCACTTAACCACCCCCCACCCAGTTTTAATATGGAACGGTTTTCTTCAACTGTGCATGAAATCTCCCAATCCAAGGATGCTCTATTTTAACCCTCCATCAAAAACAAACCTCAAAACTTCTACCAGGATGAGATAAGAGTGGCCATCAAATGAGATGAAGTAAAGGAGAACCACTTAAAAATATATTCATCCTCAGTTCTAAAGGTATCTGGTGCTAAAATTTACTATGCTTTTTGAGGATATGCTGTGTAAACAAGCATATTAGTTCTCAGCTATTCCTGCTACCACCTTGGGATTCGGCTATCTCAGCTCTACTAAGTGACAGTTCCTACTCTTTCAATGCCTTGCCAATTTCCTTGTCCTTATGGGTATATGACATTTTATAATCTCTGTATCTTCTTTTTTGTAGTGTTTCAGAGAGAAGCAAAGTTAAATACAGATATTCAATACTCCACTGTAACCCCAAAGCTTCCAAATATTATTTTCAACTTGGTAGCAAATTTTTATCCTTTGACAGTTTGTAAACTTACTCTGAGGGAAATTCCAAATATTTTTTATAAAAGCCCAATATTATTAAAATAATTATATAATCGGCCCAAGTGCCTGTTATAGGTACAACATTCCTCTAGATGTACATGCTATAACATTTGCTTTTAAATTGTTTCCTAATTTATGATATTTAATATTAAACAAAATTACAAGAAGGATTAAAGATTAATACAAAGATACATGTTCTTTTTTGAGTCCTAACACTAGCACTGAAACAAACGTAAGAGAAAAATTGGAATGAACACCAACCATGGCACAGATATAATCTTCCTAGTCATAGCTCAAAGGTTATTAGTTCATTTACCCACCTAAAATTTACATGGAAAAATAGCTATGTGGCAGAGGATAACTTGAGGCATCAGAAAGTCATGCTCACTGTCATAAATCATCCAAAACAGAGCTAGAAAAAGACCCTGGTCCATTATCCTCTCTACAAAGCCAATAATACATCCAGAAAAAGGTACACTAGGAAACGGCAGTGAACAGGCAAGACTTGGGAGCACAAGGAAAAGATACATATCAGTTTGAGTTGCCTGTGAGCCATTCATCAAAGGCCATGAAAGACTTAGGTTATCTACATCATTTTAACCCCTTAAAAAATTTGGTTTCAAATATGTACACAAAATCACAAAACAAATTACAACCCTCCTCTGCCTACCATAGGCTATCTTCAAGACCCAGGAGTAGGCAAAACATATTAATATAAACCTTCAAACCCTGAGGCTTCTTTTTCCAATAGCCCACAGTCTATTACTAACTTAGCAAACTCTTATATAATTCCCCATGAATGAAAAGCTTTCCAGCTGACCAGAGAGCTATAGTTCAAAGTTACCTCTATTGCTCATGTGTTCAAAAATAGAAAACCTCATAAATATGTTGTATTCATTTACTCACTTTTTAAAGTAGCCTAATAGGGTAAAGAGCAAACCCCATACAACCCAATAGACTAGTAGGGTAAAGAAACAGAAAACCTCATAAATATGTTGTATTCATTTATTCACTTTTTAAAGTAGCCTAGCAGGGTAAAGAGCAAGCCACATACAACTCAACAGACTTTGTAAATGGCTCTCAAAAAATACTGGTCTAGACTATCAGTGATCTTTCTAAACTTAAGTCACTCAGTGAGTTCCAAACAGCTTAATACTCAAGGCAGATTAAGAGAGTCCAAATACACCTTCTGTCATATATAACCTATGTTCTACTCAGCCACCTTTAGTTTCCTCAACTAAAAAATGGAGGTAGTAATATCTCACAAGACTACTGTGAGATTAGTTAAAATAATGAATGTATAATACCTACTAGTGGTACCTAGATTAGTTAAAATAATGAATGTATAATACCTACTACTGGTGCCTAGGACATGGTGGTTAATGAGCAAATGATAACTATTATAAAATTCCAATGTATTTTTAAAAATTAAGTTGCAAGTATAATGAAAAATCTGTCAAACGCATTTAAAAGTAATAGTGTTAAGTATTTAGAACTATATTTTAAAAATGTATGCTAAGTGTGCTGATTTCAAATTCTATGACAATATTCAAACATAAATCAGTTCCCAGAGCTAACAGAAATGAAGTCTTTATAACTACAAGAAACCTTTTTTCTTATCAAAAAGATGAAAATGTCAATTCTCCATATAATCTCATTAAAATTTGAAATGTTAAGTGTCATTAGTAAGTGGCAGGAATATATTTATCCACCAAAGTACAGTAGAGACTAATAAAAATGGTACCTAAGGCCAGGCACAGTGGCCCACGCCTGTAATCCCAGCATTTTAGGAGGTCAAGGCAGGGGTGATTGCTTGAGCCCAGGAGTATGGTACCAGCCTGGGCAACACAGCAAGACTCTACCAAAAAAATTTAAAAATTAGCTGGGCATGGTGGCACATGCCTGTAGTCCTAGCTATTCAGGAGACTAAAATGGGAGGATCATTTGAGCCCAGAAGTTTGAGGCTGCAGTGAGCTATGATTGAACCACTGCCCTCTAGCCTGGGTGACAGAGCAAAACCCTGACTCTAAAAAAAAAAAAAAAAAAGTATCCGAGCTAGAAATATCCTTATATCTTTATTGTATAATTTATCAATATCATTCTGACAATGTAATTCTATACCTAGAAAATCCTAGACTCTGTCAAAAGGCTCTAGGAAGTGATAAACAACTTAAGCAACGTTTCAGGATACAAAATTAATGTACAAAAATCAATAGCATTTCTATACACCAATAACATCTAAACTGAGTCAAATCAAGAACACAGTCCCACTTACAATAGCCACAAAAAAATAAAATAAAATAAAATACCTAGGAATATAGCTAACCAAGGAGGTAAAAGATCTCTACGAGGAGAACTACAAAATACGGCTGCAAGAAATCAGAGATGACATAAATAAATGCAAAAACATTCCATGCTCAGGAACTTAATCAATATTGTTAAAATGGCCATACTGCCCACAGCAATCTACAGATTCAACACTATTCCTATCAAACTATCGTCATTGTTCACAGAATTTAAAAAATAATTCTAAAATTCATATGGAATAAAAAAAGAGCCCAAATAGCCAAAGCAATCCTAAGCAAAAAGAACAAAGCCAGAAGCACTTCACTATCTGACTTCATACTATAAGGCTACAGTAACCAAAACAGCATGGTACTGGTACAAAAACAGACACAAAGATCAATGGAACAGAATAGAAAACTCAGAAATAAAGCTGTAAAACTGAGAAATAAAGCTCAGCTACAACTGTCTGATCTTCATCAAGGCTGACAAAAGCAATGGGGAAAGGACTCCCTATGCAATAAATGGCACTGGAATGGTTAGCAATATGCAGAAGAATGAAACTGGATGCTTATCTTTCACCATACATAAAAACTTACTCAAGATACATTACAGATTTAAATGTAAGACTTCAAACTATAAAAATCCTATAAGAAAACCTAGGAAATACCTTCTCGGCATTGGCCTTGGCAAAAACAAACTGTGGTTAAGTCTCCAAAGCAACCGCAACAAAAACAATTGACAAGTGGGACCTAATTAAAGAGCTTCTTCTGCACAGCAAAAACAAACAAACAAACAAAAATAATGAAAACTGTCAGCAAAATAAACAGACAACATACAGACTGGGAAAAAATATTTGCAAACTATGCATCTGACAAAGGACTAATATCCAGAGTCTACAAGGAACTTAAATCAATAAGCAAAAAACAACCCCATTAAAAAATGGCCAAAGGACATGAACAGACACTTCTCAAAAGACAACATACAAGCGGCCAACAAACATGAAAAAATGCTCATCATCACCACAACCACAATGAGATAGCATCTCACACCAGTCAGAATGGCTATTACTAAAAGCTTTAAAAAAAAAAAAAAAAAAATGCCAGCAAGACTGTGGAGAAAGGGGAACACTTATATACTTATTGATGGGAATGTAAATTGGTTCTGCCCCTGTGGGCAGCAGTCTGGTGATTTCTCAAAGAACTTAAGGCTACCATGTGACCCAGCAATCCCACTACTGAGTACATTTCCAAAAGAAAACAAATCATTCTACCAAAAAGACACATGTACGCGCATGTTTATCACTGCGCTATTCACAATAGCAAAGACATGGAATCAACCTGGGTTCCCATCACTGGTGGACTGGATAAAGAAAATGTGAAACATATATACCATGGAATACTATGCAGCCATAAAAAATAATGAAATCCAACAAAAGCCAAAATTGACAAATGGGATCTAATTAAACTAAAGAGCTTCTGCACAGCAAAAGAAACTACCATCAGAGTGAACAGCCAACCTACAGAATGGGAGAAAATTTCTGCAATCTACTCATCTGACAAAGGGCTAATATCCAGAACCTACAAAGAACTCAAACAAATTTACAAGAAAAAAACAAACAACCCCATCAAAAAGTGGGCAAGGGATATGAACAGACAGTTCTCAAAAGAAGACATTCATACAGCCAACAGACACATGAAAAAATGCTCGTCATCACTGGCCATCAGAGAAATGCAAATCAAAACCACAATGAGATACCATCTCACACCAGTTAGAATGGCGATCATTAAAAAGTCAGGAAACAACAGGTGCTGGAGAGGATGTGGAGAAATAGGAATACTTTTACACTGTTGGTGGGACTATAAACTAGTTCAACCATTATGGAAAACAGTATGGCGATTCCTCAAGGATCTAGAAGTACCATATGACCCAGCCATCCCATTACTGGGTATATACCCAAATGATTATAAATCATGCTGCTATAAAGACACATGCACACGTATGTTCATTGCAGCACTATTCACAATAGCAAAGACTTGGAATCAACCCAAATGTCCATCACTGACAGACTAGATTAAGAAAATGTGGCACATATACACCATGGAATACTATGCAGCCATAAAAAAGGATGAGTTTGTGCCTTTGTAAGGACATGGATGCAGCTGGAAACCATCATTCTCAGCAAACTATCACAAGAACAGAAAACCAAACACCGCATGTTCTCACTCATAGGTGGGAATTGAACAATGAGATCACTTGGACTCGGGAAGGGGAACATCACACACCGGGGCCTATTATGGGGAGGGGGGAGGGGGGAGGGATTGCATTGGGAGTTATACCTGATGTAAATGACGAGTTGATGGGTGCTGACGAGTTGATGGGTGCAGCACACCAACATGGCACAAGTATACATATGTAACAAACCTGCACATTATGCACATGTACCCTAGAACTTAAAGTATAATAATAATAATAATAATAATAATAATAATAATAATAATGAAATCATATCCTTTGTAGCAACATGGATGCAGCTGGAGGCTATTATCCTAAACAAATTAACACAGGAACAGAAAACCAAATACACATGTTCTCACTTATAAGTGTGAGACAGGAATTTGGCAGGACTGATTTCACAATGTACAGGTCACAAAGACCCCACTGATAAAAAATGAGATGTGATCGCTCCTACTTGTCACAGGGTGAACCCCAAAATTGGGGTTTAGCTGGGAGGCCATGTGGGTTCTCGGCTTCACACAGGAAGGAATTTAAGAGTGAGCCAACAGAGTAAAGTGAAAGCAAGTTTATTTTAAAAATAAAGGAATAAAAGAATGATTACTGTATAGACAGAGCAGCGGCATGGGCTGCCTGAGTATACTTATGGTTATTTCTTGATTATATGCTAAACAAGGAGTGGATTATTCATGAGTTTTTTGGGAAAGGGGTGGGGAGTTCTTGAACTGAGGCTTTCTCCCCCTTTCAGACATATACTGTAACTTCTAGATGTTGCCACGGCGTTTTTTGTTGTTGTTGTTTTTTATTTTAAGACGGAGTCTCGCTCTGTCACCCAAGTTGGAGTGCAGTGGTGCAATCTCAGGTCACCGCAATCTCCACCTCCCAGGCTCAAGCAATTCTCCTGCCTCAGCCCCCTGAGTAACTGGGATTACAGGCGTGCGCCACTATGCCTGGCTAATTTTTGTATTTTTAGTAGAGACGGGGTTTCGCCATGTGGGCCAGACTGGTCTCAAAACTCCTGACCTCAAGTGATCCACCTGCCCTGACTTCCCAAAGTGCTGGGATTACAGGCATGAGCCACTGTGCCCGGCCCACCATGGCCTTTATAAACTGTCATGGCACACTGGTGGGAGTGTTGTTTAACATGCTAATGCATTATAATTAGTGTATAATGAGAAATGAGGACAACTAGAGATTGCTTTTGTCGCCGTCTGGTTCTGGTGAGCTTTGACTGGCTTCTTTGGGATTACAGGCGTGAGCCACCATGCCACACCTAGATTCTGTTATTCTTAAAACTTTGGCTAATCTAAGGAATAATGTGTTCGATACACTTTAAAAGAGAAATCTGCTATCAAATACGTGTGAAACTATCTATGATTCAGAAAAAAGTCAGATTTACACTCTCCAGCTTGATGGTAGAAATGTTCTTACAAAAGAGCCAACATCAATGTTACTGCTACAGGCAGCACAGGAATGGGCAGCTAAGTCAAATCACACTAAGAGAACAAGAAAGAAGAGGTAGAAGGTAGAAATGCTCCAGGTAAACTGGAAGCTGGAATCAAGCAAAAAATCTATAGCAGAAGTACATGCAAGTGTCAAAGTCAAAGCATGATACAAAACTCAAGTCTAGATTAAGCTAGGACATGAGAAAGATGGCTTCAGGGAGCTATATGGAGAACAAACCAACAAACTGATGCAGTTTGGATCACTGGTACCAGTCTTCCAGCACAAAGCATTTATTTTAAAAAAACAAATAATATATCAATATTTAAGAGGATGTTTAAGCTAGCAATACTTAAGCTAGAGAATGAGCCCAGGAGGTGCCTATTAAGAAGAATCCTGGCTTAGAGGTGATGTAATGAAGACAAGGTACCTACTTGAATAGGCTCTTGAAACAAAGAGATTCTAACACTAATGAGGACAGGGAAAATGACATTAAATAACCAACAAACATCATGCAATGGTCTGAGGGCACCTGACTGCCACCACAAGCAATTTCTAACTACTCCAAACACCATCAACCTCTAAGACATGGTAAACTTCTCTTTCAAGGCAGTTCAATACCAAATAATTTCTAAAATCTTCCCTGCTCTTCTCCCCTCTCCCTTCCTGTCCCAGTGAAGCCAACAGCTCAGACCCTCAGTGTAGTATCCATAATACACTGCACTTGACTTCTATCTAACATGTTCAAATATAAAAATGTCTTCATATTTATATTCACCTATCACCCCAAGCCAACATGCACTCCTTGTAGGCAGACAGAGGAACTATAACATTATGTATCACCAGAGCCAGCCCAGCAAGGGTTTATACGCGGTAGGTATCAGACATCTGCCTAGAACAAAATAATTTAGATGACAGCAAACAAGAAGCACTTAAAACATTTGGAAGCGTAAGACTCAAAAGACAAATACTGAAATCTAAGCCCACATGCAGAGAAGTCAACAAGAGTCAATTCCCATTGTAAAACCCCAGAAAATATTAGGAATTCAAGGCATCAGACAATTCAGGAGGCCTGGGTATGGCATGGGTCTGATAACAAAAGAACTAGTTGACACTGTTCAAGAAAAACAATCAGAACTCTATGGTTCTTCCTCTATTCTGCCCACCAAGTAGGGCTAGACATGTGTCCACCACCAATCTGAAAAGAGAACAATCACTCCTAGAGAATTTGGACAAGTCAGGCTCAAGGTTCAGGGACCTAGGTTTTGCTGAGTATCAGGGATGGACACCAATCTGAAAACAGATTCCAACCCCTATTCCTATTGGGCAGCCAGGACAATGGCAGAGGCTTCTACCTCCATGCGTAATACTGAAGGATTAGTCAAGATAACTAGGTAAAGAGAAAAAGACAAGGATAGTAGCAGTTGGGCTGGGAGTGAGGCAAAACTTCAAATGAAATGAAAATGTCAAGGTAGCTAGCTAATCAAGTACTAGTATAAAGCCCTCTTCTCAGCCTCAAACTTGCAAAACTAACGCTCAGCAGCCATTTAAACAAAGCCTTTAGCACAAAGCACAAAAGTCAAAACAGAAAGATTTGAGGAAGACAGAAAAAGGAGACTCAGAGGAGAAAGAATCCAGCAAGTAGAAAAAAAAAAATAGTCCCAAAGAGAAAAAGTAGATTTACATCCATAAAGCAAGAACAATAAGTTATAACATTTAGATAGTGAGAAAACGCTCTTAGAAAACGAAAATATGGCCAGGTGCAATGGCTCACGCCTATAATCCCAGCACTTTAGGAAGCCACAGTGGGAGGATCACTTGAACCCAGGAGTTCAGGACTAGCCTGTGCAACACAGGGGGAACACTGTCTCCACAAAAAAAAAAAAAAAAAAAAAATCAATTAGCTGGCATGGTGGCTCATGCCTGCTGTCCCAGCTACTTAGGAGGCTGAGTTGGGCAAATGGCTTGAGCCTGGGAGGTTGAGACTGTGTCAGAGGCATGTGAACCAGAACAACTCCATCTTAAATAGCAGCTGGGTAAAATAAGGCTGAAATCTACTGAGCTACATTCCCAGACAGTTAAGGCATTCTAAGTCACAGGATGAGACAGGAAGTTGGTACAAAATACAGGTCACAAGAGTGACTTTTGGTTGTCCTCACTGCTACACTCTCACCAGTGCCATGATAGTTTACAAACGCCATGGCAATGTCAGGAAGTTACCCTATATGGTCTAAAAAGAGGAGGCATGAATAATCCACCCCTTGTTTGGCATATCATCAAGAAATAACCATAAAAATGCCAGCAGCTCTCTGGGCTGCTTAGTCTATGGAGTAGCCATTCTTTTATTCCTTTACTTTCCTAATAAACTTGCTTTCACTTGAGGGCGAGTCTATGGACTCGCCCTGAATTCTTTCTTGCACAAGATCCAAGAATCCTCTCTTGGGGTCTGGATTGGGACCCCTTTCCTGTAACAGCTGCAGTGAGCTGTGATCATGCCACTGCACTCCAGCCTGGGGCACAGGTCAGATCCCATCTCAAAGAAATAAAGAAGAAGGAAAAGAAATGAAAATAAAAGAAAGAAACAAAAATCCAATAGAAGCCTTGGAAGATATTACCTATATATACCAGAACAAAGAATAAAAAGATAAAAACAAAGAAAAGATTAGGAAAAAATGACAATTACAGACTCAGCCTAGATAGGAGAGGCACCATTCAAGTAACAGAAGTTACAAGAGGCCGGGCATGGTGGCTCACACCTGTAATCCCAGCACGCTCGGAGGCCAAGCGGGCAGATCACCCAAGGTCAGGAGTTCGAGACCAGACTGGACAACATGGTGGAAACCCCATCTCTACTAAAAATACAAAAATTAGGTAGGCATGTTGGCAAGCACCTGTAATCCCAGCTACTTGGGAGGCTGAGGCAGGAGAATCACTTGAACCTAGAAGGCAGAGGTGGCAGTGAGCCGAGATCACACCATTGCACTCCAGCCTGGGTGACAGCAAGATTGTCTCAAAAAAAAAAAAAAAAAAAAAAAGAGTTACAAGAACAGAAAAAAACATTAAGGGAGAAAATAATCCTAAAAACAATGAAAAAAAAAAAACTGAGAATGGAAAAACATTAGCTTCCAGACTGAGTACTCAGCACAAAAAAATAGTAAGGGGAAAAATAATACATATCTGTTAGACGAAATTATGAAAGGCCATTGTTTTGGACTGAGCTCTTGCACTAGGAGGTGCAACAGATCAACCAAATCAAAATGAAGTTACTCATGTTAAGTGCCACATAATCAAACTGAAACTTGAATGAAGCAGACAGATCTAAAAAAAAGACCAGTTTTTGCTGAACACAAGAGATTCCAGGCTACCTGAGTCAGTGTTTAATGAAAGTCCTCTCTGCTTTAACCCTTACAAAAAAGTAAGCTAACATTAACCAGTCAAGCGTTTTTTCTATTTTTCCATTTCTCTGTTCCGACTTTACAAAATGCACATTCTGCTACTGCCTAGTGGGAGCTCTCACTCTATTCTGTAGAACGAAGGCTACCCCAACTCATGACTCACAAATAAAGGCCAAAGAGATCTATAAGTAAATCTGTTGTAATTTTGTCTTTTGACATACCCAAAAGTATATCACAGTAAAGTGTCAGAATCCTGCAAATAAAAACAGTCTAAAAAGCTTCCAGGTAATAAAAGGATCAAAAATCAGAATGCCATCTTAATAATGCAACGCAGGCCGGGCACGGTGGCTCAAGCCTGTAATCCCGGCACTTTGGGAGGCCGAGACGGGCGGATCACGAGGTCAGGAGATTGAGACTATCCTGGCTTAATACGGTGAAACCCCATCTCTACTAAAAAATACAAAGAAAACTAGCCAGGCGAGGTGGCGGGCGCCTGTAGTCCCAGCTACTCGGGAGGCTGAGGCAGGAGAATGGCGTAAACTCGGGAGGCGGAGCTTGCAGTGAGCTGAGATCCGGCCACTGCACTCCAGCCTGGGCAACAAAGCGAGACTCCATCTCAAAAAAAAAAAAAAAAAAAAAAAAAAAAAAAACGCAACGCAAATGAAGCAATGCCTTGAAATGTAGGATAAATAATTCCCAACCTAGGAGTCCACACCCACTGAAATTATCAATAAAGCATGAGAGCAAAATAAAGATCTTTCAGGTATTCAAACACTCAAAAAAAAAAAAAAATGCCTTCCGTGACATTTTTTTCTTAGGAAACTCCCAGGGGATTTCCCAGA
The DNA here is from genome assembly GCF_003255815.1 of Theropithecus gelada. Classification (NCBI taxonomy): domain Eukaryota; kingdom Metazoa; phylum Chordata; class Mammalia; order Primates; family Cercopithecidae; genus Theropithecus; species Theropithecus gelada. The sequence goes on from NC_037669.1 coordinate 89,398,589, forward strand.
GGACAAAAATTAGAAAACTGACCAAGAAAAAGTTTAGAATAGGACCTAGGAAATAGAGAGGGTCCAACATGAAAAGAGACAAAGGTCAATTTCATGATTATGAAGTGAGGTACAAAAACCAAAATCCAAAACATCTGAATGGTCTAACAGTTTCATTTCCAGCAAAGAATTTGGGGAGAAATTGATAGGTACATGAAAAACTAGATAAATGAAAAAATAAGTTAAATATTAATTCCAAAGAAAACAAAAAGTAATACAAGATATAATCTTAAGATGCTATATAGCTAAGTTATGAATTAATCATAAGCCAAATACTAAATTAACCAAAAAAGGTAAATATATTGGAAGAATGAAAGGAGAAGTATGTTTGGAATAGGAAATAATAATAGAGCAGAAGTCCTGATTTATACTGCAGAGTGAATATATAAAAATAAAATGAGGCCGGGCACAGTGGCTCACACCTGTAATCCCAGCACTTTGTGAGGCCAAGGCAGGCAGATCACAAGGTCAAGAGATCGAGACCATCCTGGCCAAAGTGGTGAAACTCCGTCTCCACTAAAAACACAAAAATTAACTGGGCATGGTGGTACACACCTGCAATAAAATAAAATAAAAATGAAAAAAGTAAGAAATAGAAATATAAGCAAGTTATTTTAAAATATGAAAGTATATTCCAGCAGAAACAAGAAACTAAAAAAAAATTGACTTTTTAAATATAATTCTTTAAGATAAATAAAACTGAAAGAGAAAAGGCATTTTATATCCAGTTTTAACGCCTCTTCAAAAATCTATCATCCTGGACTGGATTATAGAACAGAAAAGAAACAGCAGTGAGCAAATTCAAACAAAGTCTATGGTTAAGTTCCTAATATTCCACCAGGCCAGGTGTGGTGGCTTATGCCTGTAAATCTCAACGCTTTAGGAGGCCAAAGCAGGGAGATCATTTGACACCAGGAGCTCAGTACAAACCTGGACAACATGATGAAACCCAGTCTCTACCAAAAAAAAAAAAAGTCTGGCATGGTGGCATGTGCCTGTAGTCCCAGCTACTCAGGAGTCTTGAGATGGAAGGATGGCTTGAGCCTGGGAGGCAAAGGATGAAGTGAGCTGAGATTGCTCCACTGAACTCCAGCCTGGGTGACAGGGCTACCCCCTGCCCCAATAATAATAACTTACAAATATTAATTTCTTCCTTTTAATAATTTTATCATGGTTATGGAAAAATATAACATTTAAGGGAAGCTGAATAAACAAGGATATTCAGGAACTATGTACTATCTATATCATGGTTATGGAAACATTTAAGGCAAGCTGAATGAACAAGGATATTCAGGAACTATATACTATCTTGCAACTCTTCTAAAAGTCTAAAATTATTCCAAAACAGAAAGTTTTATTTTAAAATATATCATGAAGTATTTGGGAAAGAAAAGGTATGAAATATTAGTATTATAATAAGGCCATGTACTCACTCCACAACTAAGAAAAGAAACAGTGCCCATACATTTTGTACCCCCTACCCAGATACATTGCACTTGGTATTTATTATTCTTATGCATTGTTTATTTCTACTTTCATTACATAGTATAGCCTTCATGCATACACACAGTATTCTTTCGCATGCTTTTACACTTCATAGAAATAGCTTCATATAGTGAGTATTCTGCACACTTAGTTTTTGATTGATGTTATGTTTATGAGGTCTGTTTATATTAATATGTGAGCTACAGTTCATTCATTTCATTTTGAATACTATTTCATTGTAAAATATATTCCATGATTCAGAGATGGTCCCTGACTTAAGGTGGTTTTACTTAAAATTTTTCAACTTCATGATGGGTTTATCAACACATAACCCCATCATAAGTCAAGAAGCATTGGAACTTAAGGTGGTTCAACTTAAATGATTTTTCAACTTTAAAATATATTTATTGAGGTATTAAATGCATTTTCTTTTTGTGTGTGTGTGTGTGTGTGTGTGTGTTCTTTCTTTTTAAGACAAGGTCTCACTCTGTCACCCAGGCTTGGAGGCAGTGATGATCACAGCTCACTGCAGCCTCAAACTTCTGAGTTCAAGCAATCCTCCCGTTTCAGCCTCTTGAGTAGCTGGGACTACAGACATGCTCCACTACACCTAATTCTTGTTTATTTTTTGTAGAAACAGGGTCTCACTATGTTGCCCAGGCTGGTTGCAAACTCCTGGCCTCAAGTGATCCTCTCTCGCCTCAGTGTGCCAAAGTGCTAGGATTACAGGTTTGATCTTTATCAGTTAAATGCACTTTTTACTTAATGATATTTTCAATTTACAATGGGTTTACCAGGACATAACTCCACTGTAAGTCAAGGAGCATCTGTATTTCTCCAACTTTGTCTTGTTGGTAGACATGTAAGACATTACCAATCTTTTGCTACTACAAACAATTCTGTGGATGTCTTCATGTGTACATGTGTAGAAGTTTCTCCAGATCCGCTTTTGTGTATTTTTTTCTTACCATGGCCCAGACTTAGAAATATGTTTTAGATCATAACCCCATTCACATAAAATTGAAGCAAATCTCATGAAGAGAAAAAACTTAATGATGCTACATGCAATTGTGCCGGTTACCAATTTATTGCCCCTCAGCACTAAACTCACCCTTCTTTGCCCTGGTTAGTAATACCGGAGTTGGAGCCTGTGATGGTTACTATTATGTGTCAACTTGACTGGGGCCACAGGATGCCCAGATATTTGATTAAACACTATTCTGGATGTGCCTGTGAGGGTGTTTCTGGATGAGATTAACACTGGAATCAATAGACTGAATAAAGCAGATGGCCCTCCCCAATGTGGGTGGCCCACATCTGATCTTCTGAAAGCCTGAATAGAACAAAAAGGCAGAGTAAGAGAGAATTTGCTCCGCCTGCCATTCTCTCTGAGCTGGAACACTGGTCTTCTGCCCTTTGGGCTTGGACTAGAACTTACACCGTAAGCTCTCCTGGGTCTATAGTCTGCTGACTGCCCATCTTGGGACTTCTCAGCCTCCGTAATATCTTTTATTTATATATAGATGTATTAGTCTGGGTTTTCCATAGAAACAAATATTCCAGAGCACACACACACAAAATCCTTCTCTTGAAAAGAGACTAATACAACCCTATAAACATTTTTCTTTTGCCAGCTCACGGGGAGTTAGGCTTTAAGAGAGCGTGCTGAAGGGATTTGGTGTGCTACTGTTTTACTGTAAGCACTCTACCCAGGGGACTTGTAACACTGGAGGCCCAGCAGTGCTTATCTTAGCCACCTGCACACACTAGCTATGGCCCTTATTCTCTGGCAAGTTTCTCTACCACCTGGAGAGCCACACCTATGAATCTGCTCTGGCTCATTCATGCCTTTCCACAAGTTTATCTACCATCCAGGTTGCTCCTATAGACCAGCTCCAACGCATGCCCTCTGACAAGTTTCACCGCCACCAGCAGGCTACACATTCCTATGGAATCCATGCTCTTTCCCATAAATTCTGAACCTTAGGCTAGAGAGATACGGGTTAAGTTCTTAGTTTCTTGCTTCTCCACTCCCTCTCAGCCCTACAGGCAGTAGCTGATTTCTGCATTTGCTATTCCTTTGAGTCTTCCTTTAGCCCTTTTAGCAGTTAACCACTTTTTACTAGTTAACAATTATTTATATTAAATATTCTCTATTCAAATTAGTGATTTCTCTCTCTTGATAGGATAATTGTTATAGCAATATATTTAGATATTTATTATTCTATTCTTTTTTATTCATACAGAAAAGTGAGCCACTAAATATAACCATAATAATCTCCTAATGATTTGATAAAGATAGCTTGAAAAACATTTATCTAAGGTATGTACTTAAGAATTAAATGGCTAGGTCATAGGACATGCACATTTAACTTCACAAGATACAACCAGCATATAAGCATTCCAATGGTAACATATCTGTGCCAATATCTGAATATGTGAGACATTTCAATTTTCTCAAACTGATATGTATAAAACCATTCATCATTCTGATTTTAACTTGCTATTCTATGAATAACTCTTTTTCTTTCTTTTTTTTTCTTTTCTTCTCTCACTCCCTCCTTCCCTTCCTTCTTTCCTTCCTAACAGGATCTCATTCTGTCACACAGGCTGCCTCCTGAGTAGCCAGAACTACAGGCATGCACCACCACACCCACCTAATTTTTTCTTTTCTCTCTTCTCTTTTTTCGTAGAGACAGGGTCTTTCACTCGTTGATTAGGCTGGTCTTGAACTCCTGGCCTCAAATGATCCTCCACTGAGGATTACAAGCATGAGCCACCATATCTGGTACTCACCTATTATTTATTCTTACTGGTTTATAAGACATCTTTTATATTCTGATTGCTTATTTTTGTTGTATCACTGCAAAAATGTTTTTATCTGTGACTTTTTATTTTTAAACCTTTAATCCAGTTCATTGATGCATAATTTACATATAGTAAAAAATACTGATCATGAACATACAGTACAATGAGCTTTGACAAATGTAATAACCCACATTTCATCCAGATACAGAACTTTTTAATCACCCTGAAAGTTTCCTCATACTTCTTTCCAGTCAACCCTTTCCAAGAAGCAACTACTGTTCTGGTTTCTATCACCATAGATTTGTAGTGTTGCTTATTCTTGAACTTCATATAAATGGAATCAATACAGAATGTAAACTTTTATTTGTGTTCTTTTGTTTAATATATTTTTCAGATTTTTCCATATTGTTTAGTTTTATACTTTTATCAACTTCTTTACAAAGTTGTTTTACTTTTTAAAATAAATGTTTTATTAATATGTAACATCCGTAAGTGTGAAAATCATTAGTGTACAGCTAAATAAAAAAACAGTTTTTTGAGACAGTCTTGCTCTGTTGCCCAGTCTGGAGTGCAGTGGTGCAATACCGGCTCACTGCAACCCAGGTTTTAAGTGATTCTCCTGCCCCAGCCTCCCAACTAGCTAGGATTACAGGTGGCCACCACAACACCCAACTAATTTTTGTGTTTTTAGTAGAGACAGAGTTTCACCATGTTGGCCAGGCTGATCTCAAACTCCTGACCTCAAGTGACCCACCCACCTTGGCCTCCCAAAGTGCTAGGATTACAGGCATGAGCCACTGCACCCCACTAGCTAAATAAATTTTTAAAGAGTATACATACCTGTCTGCCCACCACTTAGATAAATAAAACAGTAGCAGTATCCTAAAAGCCACCAGTACCTCCTCCAGTCATCAACACAATGCACACACCCTTAAAAAGGTTTTTTTGAGACAGGTTCTCACTCTGTCACCCATGCTAAAGTGTAATGGCACATTCATAGCTCACTGCAGCCTGGAACTCCTGGGCTCAAGCAATCCTCCCACCTTACCCACCTGAGTAGCTAAGACTACAGGCACACACCACCATGCTAATTTTTAAATTTTTTGTAGAGACAAGATCTCGCTATGTTACCCAGGTTGTTCTCAAATTCCTGGCCTCAAGTGATTCTCCTGCCTCAACCTCCCAAAGTGCTGAGATTACAGGCACAAGTTACTGCTCCCAGTCAATAACCACTAATCTGAAAAATATCACCTGATTCAGTTTTGCCTGATTCTGTCCTTTTTGTATACAAAATCATAATAACACTAATTCTCATATCTGGCTTCTTTTTTCAATAATATGTCTGTGATGGGTCATCGTATTGTATGTAGCAATAACTAACTCATTTTCCTTTCTATATCACATTCAGTTGTATGAATATACCACATATTTGCCCATTCTGCTGCTGATGAACATTTTCACTTTTTCCATTTTGAGGCTATTATGAACAAAGCTGATACTAACATTTCATAGGTATTTTGCTGTTGGGTTCATATTTATGAGTAGAATTGTTAAATTATAAGGTATGTATGTATTCAGCTTTAGTATATAGTGCCAAGGAGTTTTCCAAAGTGCTAATAACATTTTCCCCACCATCAGTAATGTCTGGGAGTAACAACCAATCAACATTCTCATTAGCACTTGGTATACTGGTTTAATTCTTAGTCGATAAAGTGGCCATCTGGTGGTAGCTCACTATAGTTTTAATATGCATTTCCCTGATGACTGAGATTAAGCACCCTCCATATGTTTTTGAGCCACCAGGATATGTGTTTTTTCAGGAGTCTACTCAAGCCTTTTGCCTGCTCTTCTATTAGATTATCTTTTAATTTTTGACTTCTAGCCATTCTTTATATGCTCTGAATACAAGCCTTTTGTAAAATAACTCATTGTGACTTCCTTTTCCCTCTACTTAATGATCTTCTGAACAAGAAAATTTTCATTCTAATAAAGTATAACTTACCCATCTTTTCCTTTATGGTTAGTGCTTTTTGTATCTTTATAAAAAATCTTGTATACACCAATGTCAAGAAGAACAGTTTCCTATGCTTTCTTCAAGGTGAATTATTTTTACATTTCACATTCAGATCTACCATCTACTTGGAATTGAGTTTGGAGTATATTCTACGAGGCAGGAATCAATATTCATTGCTTTCAGTATTGGTCCAGTATCATTTATTGGATAGGTAATCATTTTCAATTTCAATTGGCATAGCATCACTTATTGTAAAGGGCATCATTTCTCCACTGCACTAGTGGATGATATATGTCCACGGAGTGGACAAGCAAGAAACTGAGAACTTAAAAGAACCCCTTTCCCTTCAAGGCTAAGATCCAGAATCTGTGGGAAAGAGAATGGCTTCCACAAGAACATGCAGCCTGCTGGTGATGGCACAACTTCCCAGGGCACTTGGGTTGGAGCTAGTTTCTAGTAACAACCTGCTGATTGGCAGAGCAACTTTTGGAAAGACATCAGTGAGCCAGAGTTAGCCCACAGGTGTGGCTCCAGGGTCTATTTCTGGCTCCTCTATTCTGTTTCAGTAGTCTGTCTTTCACCCCAAATCACAGTCTTAATTTATAATAAATCTTGATATCTGGCAGCATAAGTCCTCTAGTTGAGATAATCTTCAAGATTATCATGTTCTTTGTAACCTTTTGCATTTTCATATGAATGTCATAATTAGCTGTTCAATTTCCATACCCAAAAAAGGCCTGCTGGATTTTTATCAGGATTGCATTAAATCATTAGATTAACTTGGGGAGAACTGGCATCTTTATGATAGTCTTTCAATTTGTAAACATAGTAAATCTTTCCATTTGTTTAGATTTTAATTTTTTCAATATTTTTGTAGTTTTCAACATGAATGTCTTATATTTATTTCATTCCTTAGCATTTGATACTTTTGATACTACTATAAATAGCATTGTTTTATTCATTTTGTAATTCTTCTTTGCAAACATAGAGAAAAACAATGTGCTTTTAAAATACTGACGTTTTGACTAAGTGCAGTGGCTCATGCCTGTAATCCCAGCACTTTGGGAGGTTGAGGTGGGAGGACTGCTTGAGACCAGCCTGGGCAACATGGCGAAATCCTGACTCTATAAAAATAATTAAAAATTAGCTAGGCATGGTGGTGCACACCTGTAGTCCCAGCTACTCAGGAGGCTGAGGTGAAAGGACTGCTTGAACATGGGAAGGCCAAGGCTACAGTAAGCTGTGACTGTGTCACTCCACTCCAGCCTGGGCAACAGAGCAAGACTTTGCATCTATCAATCAATCAATACAATACTGACATTGTAGCCATCGAATTCCCTTAGTTATTTTCAGTATTTTCTACAGATTCTATTGCACTTTTTCACATAAAATCATATCAAATATATATGATTATTTCAACTTTTCCTTTCCATTCTCTATGTTTCTTACCTTACTGTATGTACTAGCTAGTACTTATAATACTATGTTCAACAGCTGTGGTGATCACAGGTGCTGTAGTTTGAATGTTTGTACTCCCAGACATCATGTTGAAATTTGATCCCCGATGTCGGAGGTGGGTCATAATGGGAGGTGTCTGGGTCATGAGGGCGGATCTCTCATGAAGAGACTAATGCCCTTCAGGAGGGGGAAGGTGAGTGAGTTCTCACTCTGTTAGTTCCTGGGATAGCTGGTTGTTAAAAGATTGAGCCCAGGAGTTCAAAGTTGCAGTTAGCTATAATCGTACCACTGCTCTCCGGCCTGGGTGACAGAACTAAGATCCTGTCTCAAAAAAAAAAAAAGAGCTTGGCAGAGCAAGATGGCCAACTAGAAACACCTGGTGCTTATCTCCTCCACAAGAACGAACAAAGGTAAAAAAATAAATAGCTAAGATTTGACTGAAGTGTTGAAGAAAGAAAAGCGGAATGCCACAGGGGAGTGGAGATGCATCTGTGGTGACTGGAAATTCAAGAAGGCAGTGTAAAGGCATCTGACCTCTGCAGCACCGTCTCGCCAAACCAGCCCAAAGACAGGAGGGACTTCCCATTGTAAGGGAAAAGTAAGCAGAAGATCCTCACGATCCCCTACCACCACTGCAAAGGCCTACAGTCCTTACACGCCCTGAGCCCAGTTTGGAAAGCTGCCAGAAATTCATGCAACTACACTGCTCCAGATTGGGAACACAACGTGTGCTAATCCACCCCTTGTGAGCCAAGCTGTTGTAGCAAGACACCATCTTGAGACTAGAGCCACCTCTGGAATGCTCCCTCCTCTGGGGTACAGTAGGCACTGTACCTCTCCAACACTGGGGCTCCATCTTCATTATACCAAGCACCCACAGATGGCTAAATGCCACAACCCCAGATGCACAAAGCTTGGGCTCAGGATTGCCTGTGACTCTGGTCCTGCACGGCAGGGAAACCAATGCCTGCTGCTACACTTCCAGCCAGAAGAAAGTCTGCCATTCCCACCCAGGGTGAACATGACCTTGAGAGCCAGCCACGTCCTTGCCCACCCTCCCCCAAGCAGAAGAGGTCCCTGAGCCTACAAGGAGCCAATATTCCCTGGGGCCAGTGGCCTGGTTACAAGCCTGCAGCACTCCCACCCACCACAGACATGCCCCTGGCCTACCCAAAGGTCCTATGCTCCCAATAAGGGCTTGAGAGAAGTCCCACAGGCCACCCTCACAGGCGTGCCCCCAGGCCAGCCAAGCAGCAAAGAGTTCAAGTCTTGGATCTGAAAAATAGCCCTGCAAGCCACACCCAGTAAGCACACCCCTGAGCTGGCTGAGCAGCTTTACACCTGCATCCCAGACCTGAGAAACAGCCTCATAAGCCACCCCTGGCAGACATACCCCCAGGCCTGCTGAGCAGTTGTGTACCCACATCCCAGCCTCAAGAAACAGGCCTGTGGGCCACCTCTAGCAGGCATGCTCCCGGCCAACTAAGCGATCCTGTGTCTGCATCTCAGGCCTATGAAACAGCCCTGTGGGCCACCCTCTGCAGAAGCACCCCCAGGCCAGCTGAGCAGCTGCAGCCACATCACAGGCTTGAGAAACAGCCCTAAGTCTGCCCCCCAGCCCCTGACGTATTCCCCCAAGCGAAGCAAGCAGCCTTGCACATACCAGGCCTCAGAAACAGCCCTACAGGTTGCCAATGGCAGACACAGACCCAGGCCAGTGAAGCAGGTGCACATCCACATCATGAGCCAGAGAAACCCAGTGAACCACCTCCAGCAGACATGCACCCAGGAAAGCTGAGCAGCCACTCACCCACATACAAGGCCAAAGAAAGAGCTCCACGGGCTGTCCATGGTGGGCAAAATCCAGATCAGATGAGTAGCCTTGTGTCCTAAGCCAAAGAAACAGCCCTGTGGGCTGCGCCTGATAGACAATCCCACAGGTCAGTCAGAAAGTCTTGTGTCCACATCTAGCACCTGAGAAAAGGCCCTGCAGGCAGACCCTGGCAGACATGTCCCCCGGCCAGCTAAGCAGCTGCTTGCCTGCATCCTGGGCCGGAGAAACAGCCCAAGACATTCTGGGAAGGCACGTCCACCAACCAGCCAAGCAACTGTATACCTATGTTCAAAACCAGAGGAATGGCTCATGGCCCCAACCCCAGCTGACCGCACCCCAAGTTGGCTGATCTACTGTGTACATACACATGCCCCACCCAGAGAAACAGCCCCAGCAAGCCCATCCCTGGAAAACCTGTACCATTATCACCACAAACTCTCTCAGCCTAGGCCACTCAGAAACATGCAAATTCCACTACTATGGGTTACAGCTGAAAAAACTACATGGAAACTAGGTCAATACACCCCACCAAACCAATGCCCCAAGACTCATTCAAATTAGAATTTCCCTAAGAAACCTACTCCATAAAATTGGAAGAGGCGACTTTTCTGCTAGATGGATACAAATCAATATAAGGACATATCAACCAAGAAAAAGCAAGAAAACATGTCACTTACGAAGAAAAACAAATTATCAGATATAAGAAAATACGTGAAATGCCAGAAAAAGAATTAAATGTTAATCTTAAGGAAACTCAGTGCCATACAAGAGAAGACAGATGATTCAACAAAATTGGGGAAATCAGCTCATGATTTGAATAAGAAATTTGAGAAAAGATAAACCAAACAAAAAATCTTACAGTTGAAGAATTCAATTACTAAAACAAAAAATAAAATCAAGAGCTTCTAGAACAGACTAGACTAAGCAGAAGAAAGAATTTCTGAACTTCAAGACAGGTCTTTTGAAATAACATAGGCAGACAAAAACTAAATTATAAAAATGAAGAAAGCCTGCAGGATTTATGGAACACCATCATGTGAATAAAGTATTATAGATATTCCAGAAGGAGAAGAGAAGGAAAAGGTGGGGAAAACATGTTTAATGAAATAGAAGAAAATTCCCCTGAGTATTGGGAGAGATATGGACATCCAGAATCAGGAAGCTCAAAGAACCCCAACAGATTCAACCCAAACAGGTCCTCACTGAGGGACATATATATCTAACTGTCAAAAGTCAAAGACAAAGAAATAATTTTAAAAGCAGCAAGAGAAAAGTGTCAAGTCACATATAAAGGAGACCCCACTAGACTAATAGTAAATTTCTCAGGAGAAAACTTACAGGCCAAGGGAGAGTGGGATGATATATTCAAAGTACTGAAAGAAAAAATTAAAATTAAAAATGGCAATGAGGAATATTACACCCAGCAAACCTAGACATTAAAAATGAAGAATAAATAAAATCTTTCACAGACAAGAAAAACTAAGAAAATTCATCACCGCTAAACTGATCTTGCAAGAAATACTCAAGAGAGTCTTACATTTGGAAGTAAAAAGATGATAACCACCATCAATAAAACATACGAAACAATAAAACTCATTGGTAGGACTCATACACAAACAAGAGAGAAAAAGAAAACCTTATCACTGTGAAACACCACTCAACTGTAAAAATAATGAGAGGAAGTAAGAAACAAAGGATATACAAAACAATCAGAAAACAGTAAAATAACAGGAGTAAATCCTCCCCTATCAATAATAATCTGGAATACAAGTGGATTAAATATACATTTAGAAGATACAGATAGGCTGAATGGATAAAAAATAAAGACCCTATTATATACTGCCTACGAGTAACTCACCTCACCTATAAAGACACACATAGACTGTAACTGAAGGAATAAAAAAGATATTCCATGCAAAAGAAAACCAGAAGTTAGCAAGAATAGTTGTACTTATATTGGACAAAAAAAGACCTGAAGTTAAAAGCTGTAAAAAGAGACAAGGTGACATAGTAATAAAGCAATCTATTTAGCAAGAGAATGTAACAATTATAAATATATATGCACCCAACATCAGAGCACCCAAACATATAAAACAAATATTATTAGACCCAAATGAAGAGAGAGATCCAAACACAATAATAGTTGTGGACTTCAACACCCACTCTCAGCAATGGACAGATCATCCTGACAGAAAACCAACAATGGGACATCAGATTTAAACTGCACCACAGACCAAATGGACATAACAGATATTTATAGAACATTTCACCCAACAGCTATAGAATACACATTCTCCTCATCAGCACATCGAACATTCTCCAGGATTAATCATATGTTAGGACACAAAACAAGTCTCAAAAAAAAAAAATAAGATTGTTAGATATTAGTTCTAAATTTCTCTTCAAAGAATCAGTATGTCCATATGTTCAATTCTTTGCCTTCTACTTTTAAACTTAACTTCCTCATAAAGCAACTTTTTTCAATCACCTGCTCCACCCTGACTCATTCCAATAACCTGCTCCACCCTGACTCATTCCGATTACCTGCTCTGCCATAACCATTTTTCCCACCAAACCACTCACCACGTCACTCTCTCTAAATTAGCCTATCAGAATTAGTTTAGCCTGTGTGGCCTAACCCTAGTCAACAGGGGGAATGACACAGCAGCAGGGGCCACAGGTGTCAGGAATAAGAACCCCTTCCCCTCCCTTGTCCTGGTGTGTGCTCACCATTGCTCCATCTGTGAGGGCGCACCCTTCTATAGAAGGAAATTGCCTTACTGAGAAGAAAAAAAAAGAAAATTTTATATTCGAGTGCTATTTCTTTTACGACACCAAAACTTTATTTATAACAAGATCAAAATCATATCGAGTATCTTCTCAGACCAAAATGGAATAAAACTAGATATCAATAGGAAGAGAAACATCTGAAACTATATAAATGCATGGAAACTAAACAACATTCTCCTGAATGACCAATGGCTAGAAGAAGAAATTAAGAATGAATTTCAAAATTCCTTGAAATGAAAATAGAATCTTAAGATCCCAAAACCTAGGGAACACAGCAAAAGCCGTATTTAGAGGACACTTTAGGGAAATAAATGCTGAAATCAAAAAAACTAGAAAGATTTCATATAACCTAATGGTGCACCTCAAGGAACTAGAAAAGCACGAACAAACCAAAACAAAAAGTTAGCAGAAGTAAAGAAATAATGACCAGAACAGAAAACAAAATTGAGACTAAAAACAAAAGATCAACAAAACTAAAAGTTGGTTTTTTGAAAATAAATAAAATTGGTAAATCATTAGCTAGACTAAGAAAAAAGAGAAACGATCCAAATAAATAAAATCAGAAGTGAAAAAGGAGACAGCACAACACGACCCATGGAAATACAAAGGCTCATTGGTGATTACTATGAAATATGTCAATAAATTTAAAAACCTAGAACAGAAAAATTCCTGGACACCTACAACATACCAAGAGTAAACTAAGAAGAAACAAAATCTGAACAGACCAATAACAAGTAATGAGATCAATTCAGTAACAAAAAGCCTTTCAACAAAGAAAAGTCCAAAAACAATGGCTTCACCAAAGAATTCTATCATTCTTTTAAAGAAGAATTAATACCAAGTCTTCTCAAACTATTTCAGAATGTTGAAGCAGGGAATTCTCACTAATTCATTCTACAAGCCCAGCATTACCTTGATAGCAAAACCACATAAAGACACAACCAAAAAAGAAAATTACATGCCAATATCCCTGATGAACACAGACACAAAAATCCTCGACAAAATACTAGCAAACCAAGGCCAACAACATATCAAAAAGATAACCATAACCAAGTGGGATTAATCCCAGGAATATAAGAATAATTCAACACATGCAAAGAAATAAACATCATACATCACATCAATAGAAGGAAGGACAAAAACCGTAACATCTCAGTCGACTCAGAGAAAGCTCTTAATGAAATTCAACATCCCTTCATGATGAAAACACTTAATAAATTATGTGTAGAAGGAAAGCATCTCAATATACAAAGGCCATATATAACAAACCCACAGCTAGCATCTTCTGGAATGGGAGAAAAACTGAAAGATTTTCCTCTAAGAACTGGAACAAGACAAGGATGTCCACTATTATTCAACATAGCACTAGATGTCCTAGCCAGAGCAATCAGGCAAGAAAAATAAGTAAGAGGCATCAAAACTGGGAAGCAGAAAGCCAAATTGTCCCAGTTTGCAGATGACATGATCTTATATATACAAAAACCTAAAGACTCTACCAAAAATCTCTTAAAACTGATAAACTAATTCAGTAAACTTGCATTATACAAAATCAATGAACAAAAATCGGTAGCACTTCTATAGAGGAACAATGAAAGAACCAAAAAATGAAGAAGGCAATCCTATTTACAATTGCTACAAAAAAAAAAAAAAATACTTAAGAATAAATCTAACCAAGGAAGTGAAAGATCTCTACAAGGCAAACTACAAAACACTGATAAAAGAAATCAAAGAGGACAAAAAGAAATGGAAAGAAAGGCCAAGTTTATGAATCAGCAGAATAAATATTGTTGAAATGGCTATACTACCCTAAGCAATCTACAGATTCAACACAATCCCTAACAAAATACCAATGACATTCTTAACAGAAATAAGGGGGAAAATCCTAAAATCGGCATGGAACCAGAATAGATCCCAAACAGTCAAAGCAATCTTGGGCAAAAAGAGCAAAGCTAGAGGCATCATACTACTACACCTCAAAACATACTACAAAGCAATAGTAACCAAAACAGCATGATACTGGCATAAAAACAGACACACAGACCAGTAAAACAGTATAGAGAACCCAGAAATTAATGCACATATCTACAGCCAATTCGTTTTTGATAAAAGTACCAAGAACACTCATTGGCAAAGGGACCGTTTTTTCAATAAACTATGCTGAGAAAACTGGATATTCATGTGGAGAACAATGAAACTAGACTTCCACCTCTCACCCTATACAAAAGTCAACTGAAGTAAATCAAAAACCTAAATGTAAAACCCAAAACTATAAAACTACTATAAGTAAACAGGAAAAATGCTTCAGGACATTGGTCTACACAAAGATTTTATGAATAAGACCTCAAAGCGACATAAGCAACACAAGCAAAAATAAACAAACTGGATTACATAAAATGAAAAAGCTCTGCAGAGAAAAGGAAATAATAAAGTGAAAAGACAACCTACAGAATGGGAGAAAATATTCTGAAACTACTCATCTGACAGGAGACTTAATAACCAGAATATGCAAGAAATTCAAACATCTCAAAAGCAAAATAAAAAAAAATCCGGCCGGGCACGGTGGCTCACGCCTGTAATCCCAGCACTTTGGGAGGCCGAGGCGGGCAGATCACGAGGTCAGGAGATCGAGACCATCCTGGCTAACCCGGTGAAACCCCGTCTCTACTAAAAATGCAAAAAATTAGCCGGGCGAGGCGGCGGGCGCCTGTAGTCCCAGCTACTCGGGAGGCTGAGGCAGGAGAATGGCGTGAACCCGGGAGGCGGAGCTTGCAGTGAGCCGAGATCGCGCCACTGCACTCCAGCCTGGGCGACTAAGCGAGACTCTGCCTCAAAAAAAAAAAAATCCAATTACAAAATGGGCAAATGAGCTCCTGTGAGAATGCAGGCTTGACCTAATATCTGATCTCCTTCCCCAGGACACGGTTCTTTCTGTGGCACAACCCCTGAGATGGCACTAATAAGACCATATCTGCTATTGCAGGTGGGATGATCTCATTTCATTTGCAGGTGGCCTTTCTCATTCTCTTGTCATTGTCATGAACTGGGGTATCCCCAGCAGGAAAACTGAGTATTATGCACATAACTCTGCAGATCATGGGCAGTGCTTGGACGAGTTCCTTCTATGGCACTGTGGTTAAAAGACTACAGACCATTCCATAGTGAGACCTGGTTTTTCTCTACATTTTGCTCTTTTTCTCTGTGAAGTATGACTCTTGCCTCAAGATCTGGTTGACTGGCATGGTTTTTCCAGCATTGTTAACTAAATTCCTTGATATATTTCCCTCCTCCCATGCAATACATTCCGCCTACGATCAATACTTTCTACCTAACGGCTATTGCTTAACTGCCGTATATTTTTGCATTTATTTATACTGTGGTCAGAATACAAAATTAGCTATTCTTTCTTTGTTCATCATTACAAGAAGAGTGGCATATGTGTTACAATGTTTTGTATTCTTTGGCTAATGCTGTGAATGCTGTGCCCCATAATTTTCATAAATTTCTCTTTCTATCTGTAATTCGTCTTTAGATTTGAAAATACAATTAATGTTGATATTAAAGGCTAAAACAATTAAAATTGAAAATGGGCAAATAATCTGAACAAACATTTCTCAAAAAAGACATATAAATGGCCAATAAATATATGAAAAAAATGCTCAACATCATTAATCATCAAAGAATTGCAAATAAAACCAACAATGAGGTATCATCTCACCCCCAGTTAAAATGGCTATCATCAAAAAGACAAAAATAACAAACGCTGGCAAGGATGCAGAGAAAACAGAACTGTTATACACTGTGCTAGAGATGTAAACTAGTATACCACTATGGAGAACAGTATGGAGGCGCCTCAAAAATACTACAAATGGCTCTTCCAGAACACAGAAGCAGAGAAGCCTCTGAAGCACTGACATTTAGCTGGAAAGGCGCTGCACTTGGGTCTCATCTGCTGTCTGGGACAACAGAGAGGACAAGATGACCAACCAGACACAGCTGAACCACCACTGCAGTCAGAGCCTTGCGGGGCACAGAGCAAGGCAGACCCACCCCTTCCAATGCCCCACGCTTGCACCAACACTGCCACAGGAGTGAAACTAGGCCTAGAGAAGAGCAGACTCTCCCACTTTCTGAGTGACTACCCCATAACACACAGGCCTGCACCTGACAGCGCCCCACCTCCATCCTCACATCACCACCAGCACACCCATTTGCACAGTCACCAACAGAAGCCCCAACCTCCCCCAGTCATACTGCCTCCTCCGCTGTGGTGAATGCTTGCACAAAGGCAAGAACCTCAGCATTCACCAGCACGCTGCTGCAGCAGTGTGCACTCCACCATGTTATCACTACTGCTGCTGGCAGCACATGCAAACAAACATGGATCCTGCTGTCACCACACTACAAAATGCACTCCAATTGGAGTGTAAGTGACCTGTGGTCCAGGAGCACCTCAGCCCCTACCCCCACCAGCACAGTGGATTCCTAACTTCAAGGAGTCAGAGAGCAAAGTCAGGATCCAACACAAGTCACCCCGAGTTAGAGCATACAGCCCAGAAGTTGTGAGTGGAGCATTAGTCCCCTAAAATCTGCAAACTAAGCCAGTCAGCTGAATTCACCTTATAACACAATCAAAACCCTCAAGGTCATCAAATAGGATAAAAGTTAAAAAAAAAAAAAAAAAAAAAAAACCCAAAAGGGCAAAAAATAGAAAAAAAGAAAAAAAAAAAAAAAAAAAAAAAAAACTCTAAAGGTCAGCAACTTCAAAGACTGAAGAAACATCAGCCCACAAAGATAAAAAAGAATCAGTGCAATAATTCTGACAACTCAAAAAGTCAGAGTGCCTTCTTTCATATAAACAACCACACTAGCTGGACATGCTGGCTCACGCCTGTAATCCCAACACTTTGGGAGGCCGAGGCAGGTGAATCACCTAAGGTCGGGAGTTCGAGACCAGCCTGACCAACATGGAGAAATACCGTCTCCACTAAAAATACAAAATTAACTGAGCATGGTGACGCAAGCCTATAATCCCAGCTACTCGGGAGGCTGATGCAGGAGAATAGCTTGAACCTGTGAGGCAGAGGTTGTGGTGAACCAAGATCACACCATTGCACCCCAGCCTAGGCAAGAAGAATAAAACTCCATCTGGAAAAAAAAAAAAAAAAAAAAACAACCACACCACCTCTCCAGAAAGGGTTCCCAACGGGGCTGAGATGGCTAAAATGACAGAAATAAAATTCAGAACATGGTTAGGGAGGAAGATCATTGAGATAACAGAATATGTTGAAACCCAACCCAAGGAAGCTAAGTATCACAATAAACTGATACAGGAGCTGAAAGTAAAAATAGCCAGTATAGAAAAGAATGTAACTGACCTGACAGAGCTGAAAAACACACTATAAGAATTTGATAACGCAATCACAAATATCAACAGCAGAACAGACCAAGGTGAGGAAAGAATCTCAGAGCTTGAGGACTGGGTTTCTTAAATACAACAGTCAGAAAATAACAGAGAAAAAGAATGAAAAGGAACAAAATCTCCAAGAAATATGGGCTTATGTAAAGAGACCAAATCCAAAGGCCAAGGCAGGCAGATCACGAGGTCAAGAGATCAGGGCCATCCTTGCCAACGTGGTGAAACCCCATCTCTACTAAAAATACAAAAATTAGCTGGGTGTGGTGGCAGCACGCACCTGTAGTCCCAGCTACTCAGGAGGCTGAGGCAGGAGAATCACTTGAACCCGGGAGGTAAAGGTTGCAGTGAGCCGAGATCATGCCACATGGCACTCCAGCCTGGCAACAGGGCAAGACTCCATCTCAAAAAATAAAAAATAAATTTAAAAAAAAGACACTAAATCCATAACTCATTGGTGTCCCTGAAAGAGACGGGGAGTGTGTAAGAAACTTGAAACTTGAAAAACATATTTCAGGATATCAACAATGAGAGCTTCCTCCAACCTAGACAGGCCAACATTTAAATGCAGGAAATGCAGAGAACCCCAGTAACATACTTCACAAGATCATCCCCAAGAAATACAATCATCAGATTCTCCAAAGTCAAAATGAAAGAAAAAAATGTTAAAGGTAGCTAGATCAGGTAATCTACGAAGGCAAGTCCATCAGACTAACAGTGGACCTCTCAGGAAAAACCCAAGCCAGAAGAGACTGGGGGCCAATATTCCATATTCTTAAAAAAAGAGATTCAAACCCAGAATTTCATAGCTGGCCAAACTGAGCTTCATAAGCCAACAAGAAATAAGATCCTTTTCAGACAATCAAACACTAAGGAAATTCGTTACCCTCAGACCCACCTTTTCAGAGCTCCTGAAGGAAGCACTAAATATGGAAAGGAAAGACCATTACCAGCCACAACAAACACAAACTTAAGTACACAGACTAGTAACACTATAAAGCAACCACACTAACATGTCTCCATAATAACTAGCTAACATCATGATAACAGGATCAAATCTACGCATATCAATAATAACCTTGAATGTAAACGGGATAAATGCCCCAATTAAAAGGTGCAGAGTAGCAAGCTAGACAAAGAACCAAGATCCATTAATAATGCTGTCTTCGAGAGATCCGTGTCACATGTAAAAACACCCACAGACTCGAAATAAAGGGATGGAGAAAAATCTACCAAGCAAGAGAAAACAGAAAAAAAGCAGGGGTTGCAATCCTAATTTCAGACAAAACCGACTTTAAACCAATGAAAATCAAAAAAAGACAAAGAAGGGCATTACATAATGGTAAAGGATTCAATTCAACAAGAAGACTTAACTATCCTAAATATATATGCACCTAACACAGGAGCACCCAGATTCATAAAGCAAGTTCTTAGAGACCTACAAAGAAAGAAAGACTCCCACAAAACAATAGTGGGAAACTTCAACATGCCACTAACAGCATTCAACAGATCATCGAGGCAGAAAATTAACAAAGGTATTTAGTACTTGAACTCAGCATTGGATCAAACGGATCTGATAGACATTTACAGAACTCTCCACCCAAAAGCAACAAAATATACATTCTTTTCATTACCACATCACACACAGTCTAAAACTGACCACATACTCAGGACACAAAACACTCCTCAGCAAATGCAAAAGTGAAATCATAACAACCACTCTCTCAGACCACAGCACAATCAAATTAAAAATCAACACTAAGAAATTCACTCAAAACCATATAATTACACATAAGTTAAATAAACTGCTCCCAAATGACTTCTGGGTAAATAATGAAATTAAGGCAAAAATCAACAAGTTCTTTGAAACTAATGAGAACAAAAATACAATATACCCAAAATCTCTGGGACACAGCTAAGGCAGTGTTAAAAGGAAAATATATAGCACTAAATGCCCACACCAAAAATAAATATCTGTCTCAATCTAACATTAAAACTAAAAGAACTAGGGAGCCAGGAGTAAACCAAGCCCAAAGCTAGTGGAAGACAAGAAATAACCAAAATCAGAGGTGAACAGAAGGAGAGGGAAACACAAAAAACCATTCAAAAGATCAATGAAGGCAGGGGTTTGATTTTTGAAAAGAAAATTAATAAAACAAGCCAGGCAAGGTGGCTCATGCCTGTAACACCAGCACTTTGGGAGGCCGAGACAGGTGGATCACATGAGATCAGGAGTTCGAGACCAACCTGACCAACAAGGCGAAATCCTGTCTCTACTAAAAAATACAAAAATTAGCTAGGTATGGTGGCACATGCCTGTAATCCCAGCTACTTGGGAGGCTGAGGCAGGAGAATCGCTTGAAGCCAGGAGGTAGAGGTTGCAGTGAGCTGAAATCATGCCACTGCACTCCAGCCTAGGCAACAAGAGCGAAACTCTGCCTCAAAAATAAAATAAAATAAATAAAATAGATAGATGGCTAGCTAGACTAATAAAGAAGAAAAGAGTGAATATCCAAATAAACACAATTAGAAACAGCAAAGGGGATATTACCACTCATCCCACAAAAATTCAAATAATCATCAGAGACTATTATGAACACCTCTATACACATAAACCAGAAAATCTGGAAGAAATGTTTACATTCCTGGACACATACACCCTCCCCAAAACTGAACCAGGAAGAAACTGAATATCTGAACAGACCAATAATGAGCTCTGAAACTGAATTTTAATAAACTTCCAACCAACCAAAAGAGGCCAAGGAGCAGACAAATTCACAGCCAAATTCTAACAGATGTACAAAGAAGAGCTATTACCATTCCTACTGAAACAATTCTAAAAAACTAAGGAGGAGGGATTCCTCCTCGACTCATTCTTTGAGGCCAGCATCATCCTGATATCAAAACCTGTCACAGAACAGGCCAATATCCTTGATGAACACCAATGCAAAAATCCTCAAAGAAATATTCGCAAACCAAATCCAGCAACACATCAAAAAGCTTATCCACCATGATCAAACTAAGCTTTATCCCTGGAATGCAAGGTTGCTCTAACATATGCAAATCAATAAACATGATTCATCACACAAACAGAACTAGAAACAAAAACCACACGATCATCTCCACAGATGCAGAAAAGGCTTTTGGTAAAATTCAACACCCCTTTATGATAAAAACTCTCAATAAGCTTGGTAAAATAATAACAGACATCTATGACAAACCCACAGCCAACGACATAATGAATCTATAAAGCTGGAAGTAGTCCCCTGGAAAACCGGCACAAGACAGAGGTGCTCTCTCTCACCACTCCTAGTCAACACAGTATTGGAAGTCCTTTCCAGAACAATTAGGCAAGAGAAAGAAAGAAGCAGCATTCAAATAGGAAGAGAGGAAGTCAAACTATCCCTCTTTGCAGATGACATGCCTTATACCTACATAACTCCACGGTGTCAGCCCCAAAGCTTCTTAAGCTGAAAAACAACTTCAGCAAACTCTGAGAATACAAAATCCACATGCAAAAATCACTAGAGTTCCTATACACCAACAATAGCCAACTCGAGAGCCAAATCAGGAACAGAATCTCATTCACTGCCATAAAAAGAATGAAATACCTAGAAATATAGCTAACCAGAGAAGTGAAAGATGATTACAAAAAGAACTACAAAACATTGCTTTAAAAAAAAAAAAAAAAAAAAAAAAACAGAGAGGACACAAAAATGGAAAAACATTTCATGCTAACAAAGAAGAAGAATCTATATCATTAAAATGGTCATACTGCCCAAAGCAATTTACAGATTCAATGCCATTCCTATCAAACTACAACGACATTCTTCACAGAACTAGAAAAATCTATTTTAAAATTCATATGGAACAAAAAAAAAAAATCCCGAATAGCCAAGGCAATCCTAAGCAAAAAGAAACAAAGCTGGAGGCATCATGCTACCCAAATTCAAACTACACCACAGGGCCACAGTAACTAAAACAACATGGTACTAGAACAAAAACAGACACAGAGACCAGTGGAAAACAACAGAGCACCCAGAAACAAGTCCACACACTTACAACCATCCGATCTTCAACAAACCTGACAAAAACAAGCACTGAAGACAACTCCCTATTCAATAAATGGTGCTGGAATAACTGGCTAACCGTATGCAGAAGATTGAAACCAGAACCCTTCCTTACACCATACACAAAAATCAACTCAAGATAGATTAAACACTTGGCCAGGTGCAGTGGCTCACGCCTGTAATCCTAGCACTTTCGAGGCCGAGGCAGGTGGATCACCTGAGGTCAGGAGTTCCAGACCAGTGTGGCCAACATGGTGAAACCCCATTTCAACATGGTGAAACTAAAAATACAAAAATTAGCCAGGCATGGTAGCGCACACCTGTAGTCCCTGCTACTTGGGAGGCTAAGGCAGAAGAATCGCTTGAACCCGGGAGGCAGAGGTTGCAGTGAGCCAAGATCGCACCACTGCACTCCATCCTGAGTGACTGAGCAAGACTCCGTCTCAAAAAAAAAAAAAAAAAAAAAAAGATAGATTTCACACTTAAATGTAAACCCCAAAACTGTAATAGATCACCTAGGCGATACCATTCTAGACATAGGAATGGGCAAAGATTTCATGACAAAGGCACCAAAAGCAATCACAACAAAGGCAAAAATTGACAAATGGGATCTTATTAATTTAGGAGCTTCTGCATAATGAAAGAAACAACAACCTACAGAATGGGAGAAAAATTCTGCAATCTCTCCATCTGAAAAAGGTCTAATATCATCTACAAGGAACTTAAACAAATTTACAAGAACAAAAAAAAATCCATTAAAAAGTGGGCAAAGGACATGAACACATGCTTCTCAAAAAAAGACATTCATGTGGCCAAGAAGCATATGCAAAAAAGCTTAGTATAATTGACCATTAGAGAAATGCAAATCAAAATCACAATGAGATGCCATCTCACACCAGTCAGAACGGAAGATCATCACCCAGGCACACAGTCATCAGGTTATCTAAAGTCAAGACAAAGGAAAGAATCTTCAGAGCTGTGAGGCAAAAGTATCAGGTAACCTATAAAGGAAAATTTATCAGATTAAAAGCAGATTTCTCAGCAAAAACCCTACAAACTCAAAGGGACTGAGGTCCTGTCTTTAGTCTCCTTAAACAAGACAATTATCAGTCATGAATGTTTTATCTAGCAAAACTGAGCTTCGTAAATGAAGGAAAGATAGTCTTTTTCAGACAAACAATGCTGAGAGAATCTGCCACTACCAAGCCAGCACTACAATAACTGCTTAAAAAAAAAAAAAGAAGAAGAAGAAGCAGCTCTAAATATTGAAACAAAACCTCAAAATACACCAAAATAGAATCTCCTTAAAGGATAAATCTCACAGGACCTATAAAGACCTATAAAACAATAGCAAATGAGAAAAAACAAACAAACAAGGTATTCAGACAACAACCAGAATGATGAACAGAATAGTACCTCACATCTCAATACTAACATTGAATGTATGGCCTAAATGCTCCACTTTAAAGACACAGAATGGCAGAATAGATAAGAACTCACCAACCATGTATCTGTTGTCTTCAAGAGACTCACCTAACACATAAGGACTCACATAAACTTAAGGTAAAAAGGTGGAAAAAGATACTCCATGCAAATGAACACCAAAAGCAAGCAGGAGGAGCTACTCTTATATCAGACAAAACAAACTTCAAAAGCAAAAGCAGTTAAAAAACACAAAGAGAGATATTATACAATGATAAAATGATAAAATGGTGGCTCATGCCTGTAATCTCAACACTTTGGGAGGCTGAAGTGGGCAGATTACTTGTTGCCAGGAGTTCCAGATCAGTTTGGCCAACATGGTGAAACCGCATCTCTACTAAAAATACAAAAATTAGCCGGGCATGCTGCTGCACAACTATAGTTCCAGCTACTCAGCAGGCTGACACACAAGAATCGCTTGAACCCAGAAGGCACAGGTCACACCACCGATGACACCAAGATCACACCACTGCATTCCAATCTGGATGACAGAGAGAGAGACTATCTAAAAAACAAACAAACAAAAAGATAAAAAAACTAGTCCAACAGGAAAATATCAGAATCCTAGATACATATGCACTTAACACTGGAGCTTCCAAATTTATAGAACAGTTACTACTAGACCTAAGAAATGTGATGGATGGCAACACAATATTGGTGGGGGACTTCAATAATCCACTGACAGTACTGGACAAGTCATCAAGACAGAAAGACCACAAATAAACAATGGACTTAAACTATACCCTAGAACAAAGGAACTTAACAGATATTTACAGAACATTCTACCCAACAACTGCAGAATATACATTCTAATCATCAGTATATGGAACATTCTCCAAGACAGATCATATTATAGGCCACAAAACAACTCTCAATACATTTAAGAAAATCAAAATTACATTAAGTACTCTCTCAGATCACAGTGGAATAAAATTGGAAATCAACTCCAAAAGGAACCCTCAAAACCATGAAAAT
Source organism: Theropithecus gelada (assembly GCF_003255815.1). Taxonomy (NCBI): domain Eukaryota; kingdom Metazoa; phylum Chordata; class Mammalia; order Primates; family Cercopithecidae; genus Theropithecus; species Theropithecus gelada. The sequence goes on from NC_037669.1 coordinate 89,422,957, forward strand.
ACATGGAAACTAATCTGCTGCTGAATGATCATTGGGTCAACAATGAAATTAAGATGGAAATTAAAAGTTATTTGAACTGCATAACAGTGACACAATCAATCATAACCTCTGGGATGCAGCAAGAGGTGATAAGAGAAAAGTTCTTAACGTTAAACACCTACATCAAAAGTCTGAAAGAGAAATAAGAAGACAGTCTAAGGTCAAACCTCAAGGAACTAGAGAAACAAAAACAAACTGAAACCCAGCAGAAGAAAAGAAATAACAAAGATCAGAGCAGAACTAAATGAAATTGAAACAAACAACAAAAAAGAAACAATACAAAAGATAAATGAAACAAAAACCTCGTTCTTTGAAAAGATAATAAAGGGGGGTGGCCAATAAAGGAAGGGGACGGGGCGGGCACACACCCTCGCAGCCACTCACCTCCCTCCCTGCACGCACATCCACACACCCACACTCCCTCCCCTGCCTCCCTCCCTGCACTCTGCCCACCCTGCCGCCCTCCTTGCCCTCAGACACTCAGAAGGAAGTCCAGAGACATGGGAGCGGTGCCACGTAGCACAGCGGCCAGCAGCCAATGCCGGGTCTGAGGAGCAGCCCTGAGGACAGACATTGGGCAGTAGTGAGGGGCCAGACTGGCTGGAGGTTGTGACTCTGGCTACAGTCCCCCCACTGCAGGGACAGACTGCCAAGGCTTTGATCTAGGTGGTGGAAGTGGCCGGCCCAGATGAGATGCTCCAAGTCCCTTGTAATTCTGTTCAGAAGAAAAATCATTAGTGGTCTGCTCTTGCCACAATACCAAACCTTTTTGACTTATGCTTTGGTGCTGCAACACTGGAAGAATTCAGTTTCCAGGAATATCTTTTTTTCATTTGAGTGATTCTTTGGGATGGAAAAATATTTTAGTCTTAATAATTACTTTGTTTTAAAGCTATTTTCTTTACAGTCTGAACTGCTTAATAAATGGAACCATTTACTAACAAGGTACACAGCCATTTCTCATCAGGAGCTGGTTGAAAACTGTGCTGTGAGTATAGCAGGAATGGCACAAGAAGATAGCCATCATGGGCAAGTGCCATCCAGCTTTCATCATGGTGTCCACAAATGTAGAATAAGGACTTCCTGATTCCCTGTGTTACACTTTGGTGGATAGGTCAAGTTCCTTGTTGGCACCATGATGAGTAAACCACATCTCAATGAAACAAAGAACAGTCATACTTCAGGGAGACAAGAACAGAGTCTGACAGGCATGCTATTAAGAAAGACCAGGAGAATTCTGATGACACAGAAGAGGAGGAAGAGGAGGAAGAAGTATCTTGCAAAAGGGAGCAGATCATAGTGGAGGTAAACCTTAATAATCAAACATTAAATGTACCTAAAGGGGAAAAGGGTACCTCTTCTCAATCCAAAGAGACTCCTGTTCTTCAACAGCGAGGAGGAAGAGAGTGAGGAAGGGGCCACAGATAACAGCAATGACTGGAGAGAATGAAAAGCAGAAGAAAAAGAAGAAGATAATAGAGAAAGTCAGAATTACAGAAAGGAGAACGAGGAGAGCAGCCTCTGTTGATGCAGCTACCACTTCCCCTACTCCCAGAACTACAAGAGGTTGCAGGAAGAGCGTAGAGTCACCTAGGCATAAGAAGCGGGCCACAAAGGAGCCTGAAGCACCAGTTCAGAAAGCTAAGTGTGACCTGTGAGAAGTGCCCCAGGGTTTTTTGTTTTGTTTTGTTTCTTGTTCTTTTGAGACAGAGTTTTACTCTTGTTGCCCAGGGTGGAGTGCAATGGTGTGATCTCGGCTCACCACAACCTCCACCTCCCGGGTTCAAACGATTCTCCTGCCTCAGCCTCCCGAGTAGCTGGGTTTACAGGAATGCGTCACCACACCCAGCTAATTTTGTATTTTCAGTAGAGACGGGGTTTCTACGTGTTGATCAGGCTGGTATCAAACTCCTGACCTCAGATGATCCACTCGCCTCGGCCTCCCAAAGTGCTGGGATTACAAGCATGTGCCCCAGGGTATTTAACACTTGGTGGTGTCTGGAGAAGCACATGAACGTTACTCATAGGCACATGCGGATTTGTGATAAATGTGGCAAGAAGTTTGTCGTGGAAAGCGAGCTGTACCTTCACCGGCAAACCGACTGTGAAAAAAACATTCAGTGTGTTTCCTGTAATAAATGGTTCAAGAAACTGTATCCTTCATTAACATATCAAGATTATCCATGGTTACGCAGAAAAGAAACTTTCCTGTGAAATGTGTGAGAAAAAAATCTATACCATGGCTCATGTGTGAAAACACATGGTTGCACACATGACAGACATGCCATTTACACGTGAAACCTGTGAAAAATCATTCAAATGCAGTATGCCACTCATGGGGCATTCCCTGCAGCATTTTGGAGAGAAGCCCTTCAGAGGCGAGAACTGTGATGAAAGGTTTCAGTACAATTACCAGCTACACACCCACATGAGCATCCACATTGGGCACAAACAGTTCATGTGCCAGTGGTGTGGCAAAGATTTCAACATGAAGCAGTATTTTCACGAACACATGAAAACAAACACTGGAGAGAAACCCTTTATCTGTGAAATCTGTGGCAAAAGATTTCATAAATCATAAAGGCCAGAGTAAGGACAACTTTAAATGATAAAGGCCAGAGAGAGAACAACTTTGTGCAGCAGCTGGCAAAGAACAGTTCAGCACAGCATCACTAACATCCATCTCCTTAAGTGTGTTCTCCAGGAGATACGTTTCCATGTGTGAATATGCACAGAGAGAGTCGGTGGGTGTTTCTTTAGTTCTCAGACTCTCCTCAGCCTCCACTAAGAGTTCTGTCATTGTCATTGAAACAAAGACAAGACGACGACCTTGAGCTCACAGAGGGACTGTCATCTAAACCAAGGGAACCACCAAACTAAAGCCTGATTTGGTTGCATTTTCTGGTGACTTTTCTAAGTTTCAAATACTCAAGACTTCTGGAATTTTATAATTTCCTATCAGTTGATTAAAGAAAAAAGAAAAGATGAATAACACTGAAAGACCATTAGGAAGATTAACCAAGAAGAGAGAAAATCCAAACAAGCTCAATTAGAAACAAAACGAGAGATATTACAAGCAATACCGAAGAAATACAAAAGATCATTCAAGGCTACTATTAACACCTTTATGGGCACAAACTAGAAAACCTAGAGGAGATGGACAAATTTCTGGAAATATACAACCCTCTTAGATTAAACCAGGAAGATACAGAAACTCTGAACAAATAACAAGCAGTGAGACAGAAATGATTAAAAAGAAAAAAAAAAATGCCAACAAAAAAAGGCCAGGACCAGAAGGATTCACAGCTGAATTCTATCAGATATTCAAAGAAAAACTGGTAAAAATCCTACTGAAACTATTCCAAAAGACAGAGAAAGAGGCACTCCCTAAATCATTCTATAAAGCCAGCATCACCTTAATACCAAAACCAGGATAGGACATAACAAAAAAAGAAAACTACACACCAATATTCTTGATGAACATAGATGTAAAAATCCTCAACAAAATACTAGCTAACTGAATCCAACAGCATATCAAAAAGATAATGCACCACAATCAAGTGGGCTTCATACCAGGAACACAGGGATGGTTTAACATAGGCAAGTCAATAAATGTGATATACTACATAAACAGAATTTAAAACAAAAACCACATGATCATCTCAATAGATGCATAAAAAGCATTTGACAAAATCCAGCACCCTTTGTGATTAAAACCCTCAGCAAAATTAGCATAGAAGGGACATACCTTAATAAAAGCCATCTAAGACAAACCCACAGCCAACATTATATTGAATGAGGAAAAGACAAAAGCATTCCACCTGAGAACTGGAACAAGACATGGATGCCCACTTTTACCACTTCTCTTCAACATAGTACTGGAAGTCCTAGCCACAGCAATCAGACAAGAGAAAGAAATAAAGGACATCCAAACTGGTAAAGAGGCAGTCAAATGATCACTTCTCACCAATGACATGATCATATACCTAAAAAACCCTAAAGACCCATCCAAAAAGCTCCTAGAACTGAAAAATAAACTCAGAAAAGTTTCAGAATACAATCTTTTTTTTTTTTTTTTTTTTTATTGAGTTTTGCTCTTGTCACCCAGGCTGGAGTGCAATGGCACAATCTCAGCTCACTGCAACCTCTGCCTCCCAGGTTCAAGCAACTCTCCTGGCTCAGTGTCCCAAATAGCTGGGATTACAGGTGTGCACCACTACACCCGGCTAATTTTTGTATTTTTAGTAGAGACAGGGCTTCACCATGTTAGCCAGGCTGGTCTCAAACTCCTGACCTCAGGTTACCTGCCCACCTTGGCTTCCCACAAGTGCAGGGATTATAGGCGTGAGCCACCGTGCCTGGCCACAGGATACAAAATTGATGTACACAAATTTGTAGCACTGCTATACACCAACAGCCACCAGGCTAAGAATCAATCAAGAACTCAACCCCTTTTACACTAGCTGCAAATAAAATAAAATACTGAGGAATATACCTAATCAAGGAAGTGAAAGACCTCTACAAGGAAAACTATAAAACACTGCTGAAAGAAAACACAGATGACACAAACAAATGGAAACACATCCCATGCACATGAATGGGTAGAATCAATATTGTGAAAATGAACATACTGCCAAAAGCAGTCTACAAATTCAATGTGATTCCCATCAAAATACCACCATCATTCTCCATAGAACTAAAAAAAACAAACCTACAATTCATATGGAACCAAAAAACAGCCCACACAGCCAAAACAAGACTAAGCAAAAAGAACAAATCTGGAAGCATCACACTATCCTACTTCAAACTATACTATAAGGCTATAGTCACCAAAACAGCATGGTACTAGTATAAAAATAGGCACATAGACAAATGGAACAGAACAGAGAATCCAGAAACAAAGCCAAATACTTATAGCCAAATGATGTTTGACAAAGCAAACAAAAACATAAAGTGGGGAAAGGACACACCCTATTCAACAAATGGTGCTAGGATAACTGGCAAGTCACATGTAAAAGAATGAAACTGAATCCTCATCTCTCACCTTACACAAAAATCAACTCAAAGACGGGCGCAGTGGCTCATGCCTGTAATCCCAGCACTTTGGGAGGCTGAGGCAGGGGGATCACTTGAGGTCAGGAGTTCAAGAGCAACCTGGCCAACATGGTGAAACCCCATCTCTACTAAAAATAAAAAAATCAGTCAGGCGTGGTGGCAGGCACCTGTAATCTCAGTTACTCGGGAGGCTGAGACAGGAGAATTGCTTAAACTTGTGAGGCAGAGGTTGCAGTGAGCCCAGATCATGCCACTGCACTCCAGTCTGGGCAACGGAGTGAGACTCCATCTCAAAAAAAAAAAAAAAAAATCAACTCAAGATGGATCAAAGACTTAAATCTAAGACCTGAAACCATAAAAATTCTACAAGGTAACACTGGAAAACCCCTTCTAGACACTGGCTTAGGCAAAGACTTCATAACCAAAAACACAAAAGCAAATGAAACAAAAACAAAGATAAATTGATGGGACTTAAACTAAAAAGCTTCTGCACAGCAGAAGAAATAATCAGCAGAGAGTAAACAGATAATCCACAAAGTGGGAGAAAATCTTCACAAACTATGCATCCAACAAAGGACTAATATCCAGAATCTACAAGGAAGTGAAACAAATCAAGAAGAGAAAAACAAATAATCACATCAAAAAATGGGTTAAGGACAGGAATACACAATTCTCAAGAATTGTCCATTGAGAATCTTCTCAAGAAGATATATAAATGGCCAACAAACACATGAAAAAATGCTAAACATCATTAATCATCTGAGAAATGCAATTAAAACCACAATGAGATACCACCTTACTCTTGCAAGAATGGTCATAATTTAAAAATTAAAAAATAATAGATACTGGCACGGATGTGGTGAAAAGAGAATACTTTTATACTGCTGATGAGAACATAAACTGGTACAACCACTATGAAAAACATGTGGAGATTCCTTAAAGAACAAAAAGTAGATCTACCATTCGATCCAGCAATCCCACTACTGGGTATCTACCCAGAGGAAAACAAGTCATTATACAAAAAAGACACATGCACACACACGTTTATAACAGCACAATTCCCAATTGCAAAAATATGGAACTAGCCCAAATGCCCATCAGTCAATTAGTGGATAAAGAAAACATGTGGTGGTACAGACACACACACACATGCCATGGACTATTCAGCCATTTAAAAAAAAAAAAAAAATCATGGCATTCACAGCAACCTGGATGGAACTGGAGACCATTATTCTAAGTGAAGTAACTCAGGAATGAAATACCAAACATCGTATGTTCTCACTTGTAAGTGGGAGCTAAGCTATGAGGATGCAAGTGCATAAGCATGATACAATGGACTTTGGGGACTTGGTTGGGGGAGGAGTGGGAGGTGGGTGAGAGACAAAAGGCTGCACATTGGGTACAGTGTACACTGCTCGGGTGATGGGTGCACCAAAATCTCAGAAATCACCACTAAAGAACTTACTCATGTAACCAAACACCACCTGTTCCCAAAAACCCCATTGAAATTTTGAAATTTAACTTAAAAATAATTTTTTTTAAAAAGCTACATGCAAAAAACAAAAACCTCAAAAAATAACAGGTACTGGTGAGACTGCTGAGACAGAGGAATGCTTAAACACTGTTGGCAGGAGTGTAAATTAGTTCAACCATTGTGAAAAACAGTGTGGCAATTCCTCAAAGACCTAAAAACAGAACTGCCATTCGACCCAGCAATCCCAATATTGCATATATACCCAGAGGAATATAAATCATTCTATCATAAAGACATATGCATGTGTATGTTCACTGCAGCACTATTCACAATAGCAAAGACATGGAATCAATCTAAATGTCCATCAATGGCAGACTACAGAAAATGTGGAACACATACACTATGGAATACTATACAGCCAGAGAAAAGCACAAGATCCTGTCCTCTGCAGGAACAAGGATGGAGCTGGAGGCTATTATCCTTAGCAAACTAACATGGGAACAGAAAACCAAATACCACATATTCTCACTTACAACTGGGAACTAAAAGATGAGAACACATGGACACATAGAGGGCAACAACAGACACTGGTGACTACCAGAGAATGGAGGGTAGGAAGAGGGAGAGGATCAGGAAAAATAACTAATGGATACTAGGCTTAATACCTGGGTGACGAGATAATCTGTACAACAAACCCCTGTGACATGAGTTTACAAATATAACAACATGTACATGTACCCCTGAACCTAAATCAAAACTTAAAATAAATAAATATTCCAATTAAAAAAAAAATACTACAAATAGAACTACTATATGGCTGAGTGCGCTAGCTCATGCCTCTAATTTCAGCATTTTGGAAGGCTGGGGTGGGCAGAGCCCAGGAGCTCAAGACCAGCCTGTCTGGGCAACATGGCAAAACCCTGTATCTACCAGAAAATGCAGAAATTAGCCAGGCCTGGTGACATGGTGCACCTGTAGTCCCAGTTACTTAGGAGGCTGAGGTGGGAAGATCACCTGAACCCAAGGAGGTCGAGGCTACAGTGAGCTGTGATGGCACCACTGCACTGCAGCGTGCTGACAGAATGAGACCCTGTCACCAATAAAGATACTCAAGATATGGAATCAACCTAAGTGTCAAATAACAGATGGATGAAGAATATATGTTGTATATACACAATGGAATACTATTCTACCATAAAAAAAATACTGAAATCCTGCCATTCGTAGTAATGTGAATGGAACTAGAGGACATTATGTTAAGTGAAATAAGCCAAAAAGAGAAAGTTAAACACCTCATATTCTTACTCATACGTGGAAGCTAACAAAAAAAAAAACCTGAACCAAGGACACTGGGAGGGGAAGGGTAAGGGAGGATTTGAAGAGATTTGTCAAAGGATACAAAATTACAACTAGATAAAAAGAATGAGTTCTAATGTTCTATCCCATATGACTATAATTAATAATAATATATCGTTTCAAAAAGCTAGAAGCAAAATATTGAACTTTCTCAACCAAAAGAAATGATGTTTAGGATAATGGATATTCTAGTTACCCTGATCTGATCACTATATATGTATCAAAACATCACTATGTACCCATGAATACAATTATCATTTGTCAATTAAAAAACACAAATTTTAAACAGAGCCTGACACCGCCCCTCACTCTTGCTTTCTCTCTTGCCATGTGATCTCTGCACGTACAGGCTTCTCTTTGACTTTTGGCATGAATGGAAGCTTCCTGAGGCCCTCACCAGAAGCAGAAGTTGGTGTCACAGCCTACAGAACCATGAGGCAAATAAACCCCTTTTCTTTATAAATTATACAGCCTCAAGTACTCCTTTATAACAACAAATAAACAGAATAAGACAGTAGGTATTGTCTCACTTTCAGATCTCAGTGAAAACTCTTTCAATATTTTACGACTGAATATGATGTTTGCTACAGGTATTTTAGTAGCTACCCTTTATTAGATAAAGAAAATTACCTTCTATTCGCAGTTTCCTTAGAGTTGTTATCATAAAAGGGTGTTGATTTATACTTCTGTTCTTTAAAAAATTTTAAACGGGTGTAGCTCACTTTCCAGAAAAAGTGCATTCCTAAATATATATGATTTCTGGGTCATGGCAGGTTACATGTCCCCCCATACCCCTCTTAACAGTAACCCAACTAGATTAGAGCTCCACTCCCATATACATTGGTTCTATACCCACACTGCAACAGTTGTACTTCATTATATCATCTGAGACGGCTTGTAGCCATGCTGAACTGCTAGTCCAGGCTGCCCAAGTTATTTGCCATGGCATCAATTTTGCTTTTGTTAATACTCTGATTTTGTGTAATTTCTCTCTAAATTTATTTTTCCCACATATCTTATTGATTTAAGTACAGATTCTGGAGAACATGATCCATCTCAAGAATGTGTAAATGTTACAGTAGAAATACCCATATATGCCACAGAAGAGGATAGCAGTCAAGCCAAACTACATTTAAACGTATTTAGGCTGGGTACAGTGGCTCACGCCTGTAATCCCAGCACTTTGGGAGGCTGACGCAGGTGGATCACCTGAGGTCAGGAGTTCAAGACCACCCTGGCCAACATGGTGATATCCCATCTCTACTAAAACTACAAAAATTAGCTGGATGTGGTGGCGGGTGCCTATAATCCCAGCTACTAGGGAGGCTGAGGCAGGGGAATTACTTGAATCCAGGAGGCAGAGGTTGCAGTGAGCCAAGATTGCACCATTGCGCTCCAGCCTGGGCAACAAGAGCAAGACTCCCTCTCAAAAAAAATTATAAATAAAAATCAAAAAATATTTAAGGGCTTGTTTTAATTAGGACTAAAGATGCCCAGTCAATCAGATGGAAACACACAAATGAATGGACTATAAGGTAGTTCTATTTAAAGGCAGCTAAGCATGGGTAGATTACCTATTTGTAAAAAATAAGTAAGAGGGCACAAAATACAGTTAGATACAATGAGTAAGATCTAGTATTTGATAGCATGATAGGGTGACTACAGTCAGCAATAATTTGTTGCACATTTTTGAATAATTGAGGGAGTACAACTGGAACTTTTGCAACACAAAAAAAAGTAAATGCTTGAGGTGATAGATACTACATTTACCATGCGATTATTACACATTGTATGTCTGTACCAAAGTATCTCATGTACCCTATAAATATATGTAAAAAACATGTTCTGACAGCCAGAAATTAATTATCTAATTGTTGCTAATACATTAGAATCAAAAAAGCTCACACCTTTATGCTGAACATAGATCAGAAAGAATTTTATATAACACTATTTCATCATGTGACTAATTATGGCTCCAGAATTACTGCTTATAATCTTATTAGCACAAAATAAATGTATATAATACTGCCAAAAATGATCACAATTTATGTGCTTTGTAGGTCCATACTCACCTTCACATTTTTCAAGAATCTGGACTGTTTCTCCTATTTCTAAGACCAACCCTTGAGGGACAGATCCTCGAAAGCTGCATATCACTAGAAAAGCAAGGATAAACACACCAATTAGCATTTTTAAACACTGAGACAGGGTCAGAGTCACTGAATTAAGCACTAAATTTTCTTAAATGTATACCTTCCCTTCTTTACTAATTCCTCTTTCTAAAGTGTAAACCCCTTTCCATTTAATCTACATTTTGAAAAATAATATTAGCAGTTTGGGACAATAAGACACATTGGGGGAAAACTGCTATCCATGAGTGGTGGGTTCATGTGTGCTTGTAGAAAAACATTTCTATTAACAGAGTCTCTGTCCCTTGGATACTCTGTGTTCGAGTGTCCTTTTTCAGCAAGTTTGTATCAATTACTTAAGAAAAAAATAATATTAGGAGCTTCTTATCTACCACAAGCAAACAAATAGATATGTTTTAAAAGAATCATCAAATAAATTTGATCATGCTATGAAAAGCAAAAATCTCATAATAAAGATGAACAGAAATTAATGAAATAGAAAGCAAATGCACAACAGAAAAAATCTATAGATAACAATCAAAATCCCATAACTTTTTTAAGGAAATTGACAAACTGATTCCAAAATTCATATAAGAATACAAAGAATAAAGAAAAGCCCCATCTTACCTCAAAGTAATAAAAGCCATGTATGACAAACCCACAATAAAATCACACTGAATGGGGAAAAGTTTAAAGCATTCTCCCTTAGAACTGAAACAAGATAAGGATGCCCACTTTCACTTGTCTCTGACATAATACTAGAAGACCTAATCAGAGCAATCAGGCAAGAGAAAGAAATAAAGGGCATCCAGATTGGAAAAGACGACGACAAACTGTGACTATCCATCAATGATATAATCATACACCTAGAAAACCCATCATACAAAAGATTCCTAGATCTAATAAACTAATTCAGTAAAGTAAGGTCTCAGGTACAAAATCAATGAAACAAATCAGTAGCACTGCCATACACCAAAAACCAATCTGAGAATCAAATCAAGAACTCAATCTCTTTTACAACAGCTGCAAAAAATAAAAATAAAATACGTAGGAATATACTTAACCAAGGAAATTAAAGATCTCTACAAGAAAAACTACAAGGCACTGCTAAAATAAAATTTAAAAAAAAGTCACAGATGACACAAACAAATGGAAACACATGCCATGCTCACAGATAACAAGAATCAATATTGTAAAAATGACTGTACTGCCAAAAGCAATCTACAGATTCAATGCAATTCCCATCAAAATATCATCATCATTTTCCCCAAGAACTAGAAAAAACAATCCTAAAATTCACATGGAACCAAAAGAAGGCCTGAACAGCCAAAGCAATATTAAGTATCACATTATGGGACTTTGAATTATACTACAGGGCTATAGTTACCAAAACAGCATGATACTGGAATAAAAATAAGCAATGGAAAAAAAAAAAAAATAGAGAACCCAGAAATAAAGCCAAATGGTATTCAACGAAGCATACAAAAACATAAGCTGGGAAAAAAAAAAACCACTGATATGGTTTGGCTCTGTGTCCCCACCCAAATCTTATCTTGAATTGTACTTCCATAATTCCCACGTGTTGTGGGAGGGACCTGGTGGGAGATAACTGAATCATCGGGGCAGTTTTCCCCATACTGCTCTCATGGTAGTTAAAAAGTCTCACAAGATCTGATGGTTTGATAAGGGGAAACCCATTTTGCTTGGCTTGCATTCTCTCTTCTCTTTGTCTGCTGCCATGTGAGAAGTGCCTTTCACCTTCCACCATGATTGTGAGGCCTCCCCAGCTACATGGAACTGTAAATCCAATAAACCTCTTTCTTTTGTAAATTGCCCAGTCTTGGGTATGTCATTATCAGGAGCATAAAAACGGATTAATACAGACACCTTATTCAATAAATGGTGATGGGAAAACTAACAAGCCACACGTAGAAGAATGAAACTGGGTCCCCATCTATCTCTACACACAAAAAAAACTCAAGATGGATAAAATACTTAAATCCAAGACTTGAAACCTTAAAAATTTCACAAGATAACATCGAAAAAAACTCTCCTGAACATAGGCTTAAGCAAAGAATTCCTGAGTAAGACCCAAAGGCAAATGCAACAAAAATAAAAACAAATAAATGGAACCTACTCAAACTAAAAAGCTTCTGCACAGCAAAAGAAATAATCAACAGAGTAAACAGACAACCCACAAAGAAAATATCTGCAAACTATGCATCTGACAAAAAAACTAGTATCCAGAATCTACAAGGAACTCAAATCAGCAAGAAAAAAAAAAATCACATAAAAAAGTGGACAAAGGACATAAATAGGCAGTTCTCAAAACAAGATAGACAAACAGCCAACAAACACATGAAAAACAAAAACGCTCAACATCATTAATCACCTGGGAAATGCAAATTAAAACCACAATAAGACACCACCTTCCGCAAGAATGGTCATAATTTAAAAATCAAAAAACAATAGATGTTGGCATGGATGTAGTGAAAAGGGAGCACTTTTACACTGCTGGTGGGAGTGTAAATTAGTACAACCACTACAGAAAACAGTATGGAGGTTCCTTAAAGAATTAAAAATAGATCTACCATTCGATCCAGCAATCCCACTACTGGGTATCCATTCAAAGGAAAAGAAGTCATTATATGAAAAGGACACATCCACATGCATGTTTATAGCAGCACAATTCGCAACTGCAAAGACATGGAACCAACCTAAATACGCACTGACCAACAAGTGGATAAGAAAATGTGGTATATACACACCATGGAATACCACTTAGCTATTAAAAGGAATAAAATAATATCTTTTGCAGCAACTTGGATGGAGCTGGAAGGCATTATTCTAAGTGAAGAAACTCAAGAATGGGAAAGCAAATACCACATATTCTCATTTACAAGTGGGAGCTACGCTATGAGGACACAAAGACATACAAAGTGATATAACAGACTCTGTGGACTTGGTGGAGGGAGGTTGGAAGGGGCTGAGAAATAAAAGACTACATATTGGATACAGTGTACACTGCTCAGGTGACAGGTGCACTAAAATCTCATATTTCATCACTAAAGAACTCATCCATGTAACCAAAGCCTACCTGTACTCTCAAAACTATTGAAAAAACTAAGAAGAAACTCCCTGTCAATCTTAAAGAACTTCCGCTACTGTAAATCAAGTCTTATAATCTAAAAATTGGTTCTTTGAAAACACTAACATTACACCGCATGTTCTCATTCATAGGTGGGAAGTGAACAATGAGATCACTTGGACTCAGGAAGGGGAACATCACACACCAGGGCCTATCATGGGGAGGGGGGAGGGGGGAGGGATTGCACTGGGAGTTATACCTGATGTAAATGACGAGTTGATGGGTGCAGCACACCAACATGGCACAAGTATACATATGTAACAAACCTGCACGTTATGCACATGTACCCTACAACTTAAAGTATAATAATAATAAATAAATTTAAAAAAAAAAAAAAGAAAAGAAAACACTAACATTGACAGATATCTAGAAAAACTAATTAGGAAAAAAAGAAAAGAAACAAATTATCAATATCAGCAATCAAAACATTAAAATCATCATAAAAGGATATTACACAACAAAAGTTATACCAACTAATTTGAAATTGTACATGAGAGATGAATTTACAGCAAGGCAAAATCTACAAAAACTGGCAGAGAAGTTAAAAATTTAAATAGTCCTATATTTATCAAAGTAAAGTGAATCTGTAATTAAAAACTTCCCACAAATGAAATACCAGGTCCTGATGACTTTATCAGTGAATCTGTCCAAATATCTGAAAAAAATAACACCAATCATAAATAATCTCTTCCAAAGAGGGAATTCATTTTGAACTCAGCATGATAGCAAAGCCTGAGAAAGACATGAGATGAAAGGAAAATTACAGGCTAATCTTTCTCATTAATATAAACAAAAATATTTTTTAAAAAATACAAAGCAAATCAAATCCAATTACGCATAAAAAGGATGAAGCATCATGACCAGTTGGGGATTATTCCAGGAATGCAAGATTGGTTTAATATTAGAAAATCAGGCCGGGCGCGGTGGCTCAAGCCTGTAATCCCAGCACTTTGGGAGGCCGAGGCGGGTGGATCACGAGGTCAGGAGATCGAGACCATCCTGGCTAACATGGTGAAACCCCGTCTCTACTAAAAATACAAAAAAAAACTAGCCGGGCGTGGTGGCGGGCGCCTGTAGTCCCAGCTACTTGGAGGCTGAGGCGGGAGAATGGCGTGAACCCGGGAGGCGGAGCTTGCAGTGAGCCGAGATCGCGCCACTGCACTCCAGCCTGGGTGACACAGCGAGACTCCGTCTCAAAAAAAAAAAAAAAGAAAAAAAAAGAAAATCAATGAAGAAAAAAAATCATATGATCATCTCTATATATGAAAAAACTGATAAAATTCAAAGTCCACTCATGACAAAAATTCTTAACACAATAAGACTAGAAGAGAACTTCCTTAATCTGATAAAGAGCATCTACAATGTGTCTATAGCAAACATCATATACATCGGTGATATACGAAACATTTTATCACTAAGATTAGGAACAAGAAGAGGACAGTCACTGTTACTATTTCTATTCAACACTGTATGCAGGACCAGTCAACACAAACAAGGCAATTAAAGGTGTAATAATTGGAAATGAGGAAATAAAACTGTCTTCATCAGCGGGTCTGACTGTGTATGTAAAAAAGTCAAAAAGAATATAGACATAAACTATTACAACAAATACATGACTGTAGCAAGGTCACTAGATACAAAGTGAATATTTTTAAGTCTATATATCAATAAACAATTAGAAAATTAAATGTTTTGAAAAATACACCACTTAAAACAATATCAAAAAATGCCATGTAACTGGAAATAAGTCTAATGAGACATGTAGAAGAACTCTACACAAAAAGCTATAAAATATTAGAGACATTAAAAGCCTAATCAAAGCATATATCATATTAATGAATTAGAAAACTCAATAGCATAAAAATATATATTCTCCCTAAATTGATCATTACATTCTCTGCAATCCCAATCAAAATCCTAATAAACTTTTTTGTAGAAATCAATAAGCTGATTCTAAAATGTGTATAAAAATGCAAAGGATGAAGGAGGTGAACATATACTAAGAGATATCAAGCCTTTCAGTTGCAAAGAAAATAAGCTGTGAAAAAAATGTATATACCATGAGTCTATTTGCATGTGTATATATGTGTATATTTATATTTGATCTCTGCTGAAGACATCAAACCTGCTATTGGTAATCTGTATACTGTGGGAATATTTGGCTATATTTTCAAATACTTGTAGCATTATAAATCTGTAAATGTTTTAAATTCTCAAATTTAAAACAATTTAATTAATTTAATAAAATTAAATTCTTAAATGTATTTGGAAAATAAATTCTGAACAAAAACTTCTCAAATTTTTTAAAACTTTAAAAAACAGTTATACCAAGCTCTCACTTAATATTGTACAGACTTGGGAACTGTTAAGAAACATCAGATACTCATCGGTATCTTACTCTGACTACCAAGAGAAAAAGAAATGGTCTACCCTAGGATTTACTGCATCCAACCCTCCAACGGGGAGGGGAAAGGATTAGGTTCTGTAGTCTCAAGTCATTGCAGGTAGCCACAAATTAACAATGATATAGCTGTCTAAGATCAAAGACGTATTCTAAGCATGGCTCATAAATAAAACTACAATGAATTGCATAAGCACTTAAGAATTTAACATCAGCAGTTCTTTTACTCTTTAACAAACTCTTTATTGAGGCCCTTACTATTAAATTTCAATCTCCGGAGCACTCACCACCACTCCTGTCTTCTTATCTACATCACTAATTAACAAGAACATGTAAATTAACAACAGCCTTCATTGTTTAAAATTGAGTGTTTCGGCCAGATACAGTGGCTCACGCCTGTAATCCCAGCACTTTGGGAGGCCAAGGCGGGTGGATCACAAGGTCAGGAGACCGAGACCATCCTGGCTAACACCGTGAAACCCTGTCACTACTAAAAATACAAAAAAAATTAGCCGGGTGTGGTGGCAGGCACCTGTAGTCCTAGTTAGGAGGCTGAGGCAGGAGAATGGCGTGAACCTGGGAGGCGGAGCTTGCACTGAGCCAAGATTGTGCCACTGCACTCCAGCCCGGGCGACAAAGCAAGACTCCGTCTCAAAAAAAAAAAAAAAAAAAAAATTGAGTGTTTCATGTGTATTCAGAGAACCCATGTAAACTTTCCATTTCCATAACAATCTTCCTTCTACATTGGCTTTCAAATTATTTTTTAAAAACTAACACAGATCAATGTCATGAAGTGCTTCCCATTTTCTTCTAGTAGTTTTAGAGTTTCAGGTCTTACATTTAAGGGTTTAGTCCATTGTGAGTTGATTCTCGTAAATGGTAAGAGATAGGCGTCTATTTTAATTATTCTGCATGTGAATATCCAGTTTTCCCAGCATAATTTATAGAAGAAACCATTCTTTCCCCAATCAGTATTCTTGGCACCTTTGCCAAAATTAAGTTGGCTGTAATTGTGGACTTACTTTAGGTTCCCTATTCTGTTCCATTGGTCTATGTGTCTGCTTTTATGCTAGTACCACACTGTTTGGGATAATATTGCTTTATTGTATATTTTGAAGACAAGTAGTGTGATGCCTCCAGCTGTGTTCTTTTTGCTCAACATTACTTTAGGTATTCAGGGTCTTTTGTGGTTCCATACTAATTTTAGGATTTTTTTTTTTCTATTTATGTGAAGAATGTCATTGGTACTTTGATAGGGATTTCATTGAATATGTATATCATTTGAAATAGTATGGACATTTTAACAATATTAATTCTTCAGATCCATGAGCATGAGATCTTTCCATTTATGTGTGTCCTCTTCAGTTTTTGTCATTAATAACATTAGTTTATCATTGTAGAAATCTTTCACCTCTTTGGTTAAATTTATTCCTAGGTATTTTTTGTTTTAGCTATTGTATATGAGATTGTTTTCTTGTGACTGAATATTCGTAGCATATATAAATGTTACAGATTTTGTATATTAATTTACATTTATTTTTAATTTTTGTGGATACGCAGTAGGTGTATATGCTTACGGTATACATGGGATGTTTTGATACAGGCATACAATGTGAAAATAAGTGCGTCATGAAGAATGGAATATCCATCCTCTCAAGCATTTATCCTTTGAGTTACAAACCAATTACACTCTTTAAGTAATTTTAAAATGTAAATTAAGTTACTGACCATAGTCACCCTGTTAAGCTATCAAACATTAGGTCTTGCTCATTCTTTGTAACTATTTTTTGTACCCATTAACCATCTCCACCTCCCCTCACCCAGCCACCCACTACCCTTCGCACCCTCTAGTAACTATCCTTCTACACTCTGTCTCCAATAATTCAGTTGTTTTGATGTTTAGATCCCACAAATAAGTGATAACATGTGATGTTTGTCTTTCTGTGCCTGGTTTATTTCACTTAATACAATGATCTCCAGTTTCACCCATGTTGTTGCAAATAAAAGGATCTCATTCTTCTTTATGATCGAATAGTACTCTGTAGTGTATGTGTACTACATTTTCTTATCCATTCATCTGTTCATGGATGCTTAGATTGCTTCCAAATCTTGGCTATTGTGAACAGTGCTGTAACAACCATGGGAGTGCAGATATCTCTGATTTCCTCTCTTTGGGGTATATACCCAGCAGTGGGATTGCTGGATCACATGGTAGCTCTAGGTTCTGGGTTTGGTTTGTTTTTTGGTTTTTTTTTTTTGAGATGGAGTCTCGCTCTGTCGCCCAGGCTGCAGTGCAGTGGCGCGATCCCGGCTCACTACAAGCTCCGCCTCCCAGGTTCACGCCATTCTCCTGGATCCTCGTGATCCGCCTGCCTCGGCCTCCCAAAGTGCTAGGATTACAGGCATGAGCCACCACGCCTGGCTGATAGCTCTAGTTTTAGTTTTTGGAGGAACCTCCAAACTGTTCTCCATAGTGGTTGTACTAATTGACATTCCCACCAACAGCATACAAGGGTTCCCTTTTCTCCACATCCTCACCAGCATTTGTTATTGTCTGTCTTTTGGATATAAGCCTTTTTAACTCGGGTGAGATAATATTTCATTGTAGGTCTCATTTGCATTTCTCTGATGATCAATGATGTTGAGCACCTTTTCATATGCCTGCTTGCCATTTGTATAACTTCTTTTGAGAAATGTCTGCTCAAATCTTTGGCCCATTTTTTGATCAGATTATAAGATTTCTTTCCTACAGAGTTGTTTGAGCTCCTTATATTTTCTGGTCATTAATCCTTTCTCAGATGGGTAGTTTGCAAATATTTTCTCCCATTCTGTGGGTTGTCTGTTCACTTTGTTGATTGTTTCCTTTGCTGTGAAGAAGCTTTTTAACTTGATGTGATCCCATGTGTCCATGTGTGCTTTGGTTGCCTGTGCTCTGAGGTATTGTTTAAGACATTTTTGCCCAGACCAATATCCTGGAGATTTTCCCCAACGTTTTCTTGTAGTAGCTTCATAGTTTGAGGCTGTAATCCATTTTGATTTGATTTTTGTATATGGCAAGAGATAGGTGTCTAGCTTCATTCGTCTATATATGGATATTCAATTTCCCCAGGACCATTTATTGAAGAGACTATCTTTTCCATAGTGTATTTCTTGACATGTTTGGTGAAAATGAGTTCGCTGTAGGTGTGTTAACCTTAACCCTAACCCTAACCCTAACCAGTCAGTTAAGGTTACAGCTAGGGTTAGGGTTAGACAAATCCTGTTTCTGGGTTCTCCATTCTGTTCCATTGGTCTGTGCGTCTATATGGAGCATAATCTGAAAGTCAGGCAATGTGATTTCTCCAGTTTTGTTATTTTTGCTTAGGAATGTTGTGGCTACTCTGGGTCTTTTGTGGTTCCGTATAAATTTGAGATTTTTTTTTTCTATTTTTGTGAAGAATGTCATCACTGTTTTGATAGGCAGTGTCTCGAATCTGTAGATTTCTTTGGGTAGAATGGACATTTAAAAAATACTGATTGTTCCAATCAATGAACATGGAATTTTTTTTCATTTTTTGTGTCCTCTTCAATTTCTTTCATCAGTGTTTATAGTTTTCATTATGGAGATCTTTTACTTTTTTTGGTTAATTCTTAACTATTTAATTTTAGGTATAACTATTGCAACTGAGATTACTTTTTCCCTTCTTTTTAAGATTGTTCACTCTTGGCATATAGAAATGCTACTGACTTTTGTATGTTGATTCTGTATCCTGCAACTTTACCGAATTTATCAGTTCTAATTGTTTTTTTATTGGAGTCTTTAGATTTTTCCAAATATAAGATAATATCATCTGCAAATATGGATAATTTGACTTCTCCCTCTCCAATTGGGATGCCCTTTATATCTTTCTCTTGTCTGACTGCTCTATCTAGGACTTCCAGTACTATGCTGAATAACTGGTGAAAGTGGGCATCCTTGTCCTGTTTCAGATCTTAGAGGAAAGGCTTTGTATGTTGATTTTGTAGACTGCAACTTTACTGAATTCTCATTTCTTAGTTTTAATAGTTTTTTTGGTGAAGTCTGTAGTTTTCAATATATAAGATCATGTCATCTGCAAACAGGGACAATTAGACTTTCTCCTTCCCAATTTAGACACCCTTTATTTCTTTCTCTTGCCTAACTGCTCTGGCTAAAAATTTTTTTTTTTTTTTTTTTTGAGACAGAGTCTCACTCTGTCACCCAGGCTGGACTGCAATGGCACAATCTCAGCTTACTGTCACCTCCACCTCCCAAGTTCAAGTGATTCTCCTGCCTCAGCCTCCCAAGTAGCTGGGATTATAGGCACCCACCACCACACACCCGGCTAATTTTTGCATTTTTAGTACAGACAGGGTTTCACCATGTTGGCCAGGCTGGTCTCGAACTCCTGACCTCAAGTGATCTGCCTGCCTCAGCCTCCCAAAGTGCTAGGATTACAGGTGTGAACCACCATGCTCAATCAAAACTTCTAGTACTGTGTTGAACAGGAGTGGTCAAAGTGGGCATCTTCATCTAGGTCCATATTGTAAAGGAAAAGCTTTTAACTTTTCCCCATTCAGTATGATGTTAGCTATGGGTTTGTCATATATGGACTTTATTGTGCTGAAGTACGTTCCTTCCATTAATATATCTAACACGTTTAGAGCTTTTATTATGAAGGGATATTGAATATTATTGAATGCTACCAGTAAAGACCATAGGAGAAATAATGCATAATATTAGTCTGGCAAAGGCACAGGCCAGAAATGTTTAACAAAAAACGATTACATTAAACTAAATTCTGCACAGTAAAGAAAACAACAGAGTGAAGAGACAATCTACAGAATGGGAGAAAATATTTGCAAACTATGCATCTGACAAGTGATGTTAATATCCAGAATATAAAGAACTCAACTCAACAGCAAAACAAAATCCAATTAAAAATAAACAAAAGATTTCTCAAGAGAAGACATACATGTGACGAACAGGCATATCAAAAAATGCTCAACATCATTAATCATCAGAGAAATGTAAATCAAAACCACAATGAGTTATCACCTCATCCCAGTTAGGATGGCAATTATCAAAAAGACAAAAAAAAAAATGCTGATGAGAATGTGAAGAGAAAGGAAACTCTCATACACTGCTGGTGGAAACGTAAATCAGTACAGCCATTCAGGACAATGGTATGGAGGCTCTTCCAAAACTTAAAAAATACAAATAACATATGATTCTACAATCCCACTACTGCATATATATCCAAAGGAAATTAAATCAGTATGTCAGAGATATCTGCACTCCCATGTTTATTGTAGCACTATTCACAAGAGCCAAGATATAGAATCAACTTAAGTATCCATTAAAGGATGAATGAATTTTTTAATATGGTATATATATATATACACACAATAGAATACTATTCAGCCATAAAAACAGAATGAAATCCTGTCACTTGCAACAAGATGGATGAAACGAGAAGACATTAAGTGAAATAAGCCAAGCACAGGACAAATACTGTATTATTTCACTCGTGGAGTTTTAAAAAGTTGATCCCACAGACGTATACAGAACAGTGGTTACCAGAGGCAGGGGCAGGGGCTGGGGGTGGTTAAGGGATGGGGAATGGTTAGAGGTTTGGTCAAACAAAGTTGCAGTTAGATAGGAGGAATACATTCTGGTGTTCTATTTCATAGTAAGGTGACTACAGTTAACAATAATGTATTGTATATTTCAAAATAGCTAGAAAAGAGGATTTTGAATGTTCTCACCAGGAAGAAATCACAAGTGCTTGAAGTGATGGAAAACCTAACAGCCCTGATTTGATCATTACACAATGTGTACATGTATCAAAACATCACACTGTACCCCATAAATATGCATAATTATTATGTGTCGATTAAAAATAAAACTTTAAAAAATGAATTAAATTTTTTTAATTAATATAAAAAGAGGAGAAAAAAAATAAATTATGCCTGCTAGAAAAGCAGGGAGCCTGAAAGAGAGTAGAGCTTTCTCCCTATAATCATGGATCCATTTTCAGGCCTATACTTTATCTGCAGGCATATCATGAAGAATAAATCTACAAGTTAATAGATTGTTTGGCTCTGTTCCCCACTGTGTTTGTCAGATACTATATAAATTCTAAGAAAGGCCTGACATGGAGGCTCATGCCTGTAATCCCAGCACTTTGAGAGGCTGGCACGGGCAGATCACTTGAGGTCAGGAGTTCGAAACCAGCCTGGCCAACATGGTAAAACCCTGTCTCTACTAAAAATTCAAAAAAATTAGCCAGGCATGGTGGCACGTGCCTGTAGTCCCAGCTACTCGGGAGGCTGAGGCAGGAGAATGGCGTAAACCCAGGAGGCGGAGCTTGCAGTGAGCTGAGATCCAGCCACTGCACCCCAGCCTGGGCAACAGAGTGAGACTCCGTCTCAAAAAAAAAAAAAAAAATTTTTTTTTAAGAGATGGGGTCAGCCGGATGCGGTGGCTCACGCCTGTAATCCCAGCACTTTGGGAGGCCGAGGCAGGTGGATCACGAGGTCAGGAGACAGAGACCACCCTGGCTAACAAGGTGAAATCCCGTCTCTACTAAAAATACAAAAAAATTAGCCGGGTGCGGTGGCAGGTGCCTGTAGTCCCAGCCACTCGGGAGGCAGAGGCAGGAGAATGGCGTGAACCCGGGAGGCGGAGCTTGCAGTGAGCCGAGATCGTGCCACTGCACTCCAGCCTGGACAACAAAGCGAGACTCTGTTTCAAAAAAAAAAAAAAAACAGATGGGGTCTTGTCATGTTCCCCAGACTGGTCTCAAACTCCTTGGCTCAAGTGATCCTCCTGCCTCACCCAAGCAGCTGGAACTACAGGTATGTGTCATCATACTGAGCCGCTAATTCTTAAATTTTGTAGATATTTATTAACTTCAATTTTTTTCATACTATGTTAAGTAGAAAGGGTTATAAACAGTATTTACAGCATAATTCCACACAGTCATCCCTCAGTGTTCATAGAGGATGGTTTCCAGGAATTCCTAGATACCAAAATCCATGGATGCTCAAGTCCCTGATATAAAATGGTGTAGTATTTGTAAATAACCTATACACATCCTCTTGTTTACTTTAAACCATCTCTAGATTAGTTATAATGCCTAATACAGTATAAATTCTGTATGCCTGTAATAATTTTGTATTTTTTATCATGGTATTGTTATGTTTTCTATTTTTGATCTGCTGTTGGTTGAATCCACAGATGCAGAACCCAAGGATATGAAGGGCCAATTGTATACAGCTTCTGTAATATTTATTTCTGTTTATTATGCAATAATATGAAATCTGTGCTAAAAGAATACATGTTAGCATTACCAGACTAAGCACTAAGCACAATATTCCCAATTCACAGGAAACCATCTATCAGGAAAAAAAAAAATGTAATACAACATCTCATCACAGAATGTCACAAAAATAGAAATGAAAATAAAACCAGCAAAAGTAAATTTCTGAGTAGCTCATTAGCTAGTCGTACAAGGAAAGCCACCTACAAATAATGAATTAATTAAACAGTGTTTGATCACAGCAAACAAAGAAATATGTCCTGAGAATATAAACTTGTTCAAGACCATTAGCATTTTGATGAGAACAAGTGCTCTAAGAGTTGTATACATATAGACCAATATCAATAGTCAATTTGAAAACAGAGCAAAGAAATTGATGAAACCAAATGTTACTTTCTTTGAAAGTATCAGTAGAATTGATTAATCCTTTAACCAGACTGACCAAGAAAAAGAGAGAGAAGATTTAAATTACTAATATCGGGAATGAAAGTGAAGCTATTACTACCAACACTTTAAAAAATAAAAAATATTTAAAAGAAATACTTAGAACAACTGTAAGCCAAAATTTTCGATAAGCTAGATTAAATGGACAAATTTCTAAAACGAAACATACGATCAAAACTGACTCAAGAAGAAACAGAGGTCAGGCACGGTGGCTCACACCTGTAATCCCAGCACTTTGGGAGGCCGCGGCAGGTGGCTCACCTGAGGTCAGGAGTTTGAGACCAGCCTGGCCAACATGGCAAAACCCCAACTCCACTAAAAATACAAAAATTAGGCAGGTGTGGTGGTATGCACCTGCAATCCCAGCTACTCACGAGGCTGAAGCAGTAGAAACCACCTGAACCCAGGAGGCAGAAGTTTCAGTGAGCTGAGTATCTCACCACGGCACTCCAGCCTGGGCAACAGAGTGAGACTCCATCTCAAAAATAAAAATAGAAAAGAAGAAATAGAAAAATCTGAATTGATCTCTAACATGAAAAGAGACTGAAGCAGTAATCACAATGCTTCTCACAGGTGCGAGACCAGACAGATGGTCCCTAACTTAACAATGGTTAGAAATATAATTTTCAACTTTCCAATGGTTTATTGAGATATAACCCCATTGTAAGTTGAAAAGCATCTGAACTTACAACTTTTTGACTTTACAATGGGTTTATCAGGGTATTTTCAAATGGATTTTCAACTTAACAATATTTTCCACTTATGATGAACTTATTAGGAAATAACCCCATTGTAATTCAAGGGGCATCTGTCCTGGTGAACTTTACCAAATGCTTAAAAAAGAACACTAATCCTTCAAAAAAACTTTCAAAAAAATAAAAAAAGGAAGGAACAACTCCCAAGGCAATTATTACTTATTCTCATGCCAAAACCAAACAAACATATCACAAGGAAAAAAATATCCATAACATATAAAGATGATTACATGTGATGAAATGGGATTTATTCTGGATGCAGAAATAACATTTGACAAAATCTAACGCCCTTTTATGATTTAAAAAAAAAAAACTCAGAATATTAGGAATACAATATAACTTCCTCAACCCAGAGGTAACATCACACTTACTAAAAAAAAACTGAATGCTTTGTAAGATCAGGATCAGAAAGTAGGGTACAAAACCACTCCCATTTAAAGATGACAGGATCTTGTGTGTATTTTTTTTTTTTCTAAATAAAGAATCCGTCCAGGTGCGGTGGCTCACTCCTGTAATCCCAGCACTTTGGGAGGCTGAAGTGGGAGGATCATGAGGTCAGGAGATCGAGACCATCCTGGCTAACACAGTGAAACCCCGTCTCTACTAAAAATACAAAAAATTAGCCAGGCATGGTGGCAGGCGCCTGTAGTCCCAGCTACTCAGGAGGCTGAGGCAGGAGAATGGCACGAACCTGGGAGGCGGAGCTTGCAGTGAGCCGAGATCACCCCACTGCACTCCAGTCTGGGAGACAGAGCAAGACTCCGTCTCAAAAAAAAAAAAGAAAAAAAAATCCGCATGAAACTATTAGAGCTAGCAAACTAGTTCAGCAAGATTGCAGGATACACAATCTGTACAGATGCTCCTCAACTAACAATGTGGTTACATTCTGACAAATCCATCGTAAGTTAAAAATATCTTCAATTGAAAATGCATTTAAAATATCTAACCTACCGAACATCATAATTTAACCTAGCCTATTTTAAACATGCTCAGAACACTTCAATTAGCCTACAGCTGCACAAAATCATCTAACACAAAGCCTATTTTATAAGATGTTCAATGTCTCATATAATTTAGTGAACATTATACTGAAAGTGAAAAACAGAATGGTACTATGAATATTCAAGGTATGATTTCTACTGAATTCACATCACTTTCACACCATAGTGAAGTCCAAAAACCCTAAGACAAACCATCCTAAGTCAAGAACCATCTGCATATAAAAATCAGTTTTGATCTTAGAAACAAACCCTCAAATAAATGATCACTTGATTTTTGACAAGAGTGCCAGGACCATTCAACAAAGAACTGACTGTCTTTTCAATCAAAGGTGGTGGAAAACTGGATGCCACATGCAAAAGAATAAGTTGGATGGACCCTTATCTCACATCATATACAAAAAAAAACTAAAAATGGCTCGAAGACTTAAAAGTAAAAGCTATAACTGTAAAACTCTTAGAAGAAAACAAAAGGGAAAAGCTTCATGACACTGGGCTTGGAAATGATTTCTTCATGACCAAAAGTACAGGGGGAAAAAAAAAAAAAAGAGTCTGACTTCATCAAAATTTGAAACTTTTATGCATCAAAGGCTACATCAATAACAATCCACAGAATGGGAAAAAATATTTTTAAATCATATATCTGATAAGGAATTAACTGACAGGATAAAGAACTCCTACAGATCAGCAATAAACAAACTTTTTTTTTTTTCTTTTTTTTTTTTTTTTTTTTTGAGACTATCTCACTCAGTCACCCAGGCTGGAGTGCAGTGGCATGATCACAGCTTACTGCAGCCTTGAACTCCTGGGCTCAAGCAATACTCCCACCTCAGCCTCCCAAGCCTTCCTGTAGCTGGAATTACAGGCATGTGCCACCATGCCCCGCTAATTGTTTCCATTTTTTTGTAGAGCCGGGTCTTACTTTTCACCAGGCTGGTCTTGAACTCCTGGGCTCAAGCAATCTTCCTGCCTTGGCTTCCCAAAGTGCTGGGATTACAGGTGTGGGCCAATACACCCAACCCAAAATGATTCTGAAAATGGGCAAAAGACTTGAGTAGGCATTTTTGCAAAGAAGATACACAGATGCTCAACAGGCACATAAAAAGATGTTCAACATCCCTAATCATGAGGGAAATGCAAATCAAAGCACAATGACATGCCACTTCATACCCATCTGGATGGTTATTATCAAAAAATAAAAAAGAACAAATGTTAAAGGTGTGGAGCAATTAGAACCTTTTTGCATTGCTGGTGGGGATGTAAAATGGTGCAGCCGCTGTGGAAAACATTATAGCAATTCCTAAAAAAATTAAACAGAATAATCAAATATAATTATTTTGATTTAAAAAGAATTTAAATTAAATATTTAATTTAGTTAAATACCTAATTTTATTTAACAAATTTAATTTTAATTTGATATTAAACAGACTTATATGATCCAGCCATTCCACTTCTGCATATATATCCAAAGGCAGGAGACAAGGACAGATATTTGTATGCCCATGCTCTAGCACAATTATACACAACAGTCAAAAGGTGAAAGCAATCCAAGTGTCCACTGACAGATGAACAGATGAACAGATAAAATACCGTATGTGCCTACAAAGGAATATTATTCAGCCTTGCAAAGTAACAAAATCTTGACATGCTACAACATGGATAAACCTTGAAAGTACTACACTAAATAAAGTAAGCTAGTCACAAAAGGAAAATTTTGTATGATTCCACTATAGACAATCCTCAACTTATCAAAATCAATTCATGATTTTTCAATCTTACAATAACCTTTTTGGATGTACCCTCATCAAAAGAGGAGTATCTATAATATAATGTTCCTAGAGTGCTCAAATTCATAAAGAAAAAAGTGGCCGGGCGCGGTGGCTCAAGCCTGTAATCCTAGCACTTTGGGAGGCTGAGACGGGCGGATCACGAGGTCAGGAGATCGAGACCATCCTGGCTAACACGGTGAAACCCCGTCTCTACTAAAAAATACAAAAAACTAGCCGGGCGAGGTGGCAGGCGCCTGTAGTCCCAGCTACTCAGGAGGCTGAGGCAGGAGAATGGCGTAAACCCGGGAGGCGGAGCTTGCAGTGAGCTGAGATCCGGCCACTGCACTCCAGCCCGGGCGACAGAGCAAGACTCCGTCTCAAAAAAAAAAAAAAAAAGAAAAAAGTAGAATTTTGGTTGCTGGGGGCTGGGAAAGTGTGGAATGAAGAGTCAGTGTTTAATGGGTACAGAGTTCAAGTTGAGGAAGATGAAAAAGTTCTAGATATAGATGGTGGAGATGGTTATTTAACAACAGTGTGTATGTACTTGATGATGCAGAACTGTACACTTTCAGACAAGATCGGGTGTATTCAGGGTGGTATGGCCACAGACAGAGCTGTATACTTTCAAATGGTTAAAATTGTAAATATAATTATATATCTTTTCTTTACTGTGGTAATATATAAGCACAATAAAAAAAATAGAGATACATAGATCCAGAATATCCAAAACAATCTTGAAAATGAGGACAAAATATAAAGGATTCGCACTTCCCAATTTCAAAACTTACTATAAAGTTACAATTGTGAAGATAGTGTGGTAGTGGCATAAGGATAGAATTATGTCAAAGGAAAAGAACTAAGACTCCGGCAGGATGGGGGGTCCCGGGAGATAACCTTCAAATTTATGTCCAGTTAATTTTCTTTTTTTTTTTTTTCCCCCGACAGAGTCTCGCTCTGTCACCCAGGCTGGAGCGCAGTGGCGCGATCTCAGCTCACTCTAACCTCCGCCTCCCAGGTTCTGGTACCAAAACAGAGATACAGACCAATGAAACAGAACAGAGCCCTCAGAAATAATACCACACATCTACAGCCATCTGATCTTTGACAAACCTGAGAAACACAAGAAATGGGGAAAGCATTCCCTATTTAATAAATGGTGCTGGGAAAATTGGCTAGCCATAAGTAGAAAGCTGAAACTGGATCCTTTCCTTACTCCTTATATGAAAATTAATTCAAGATGGATTAGAGACTTAAATGTTAGACCTAATACCATAAAAACCCTAGAAGAAAACCTAGGTAATACCATTCAGAACATAGGCATGGGCAAGGACTTCATGTCTAAAACACCAAAAGCAATGGCAACAAAAGCCAAAATTGACAAATGGGATCTAATTCAACTAAAGAGCTTCTGCACAGCAAAAGGAACTACCATCAGAGTGAACAGCCAACCTACAGAATGGGAGAAAATTTCTGCAATCTACTCATCTGACAAAGGGCTAATATCCAGAACCTACAAAGAACTCAAACAAATTTACAAGAAAAAAACAAACAACCCCATCAAAAAGTGGGCAAAGGATATGAACAGACACTTCTCAAAAGAAGACATTCATATAGCCAACAGACACATGAAAAAATGCTCATCATCACTGATCATCAGAGAAATACAAATCAAAACCACAATGAGATACCATCTCACACCAGTTAGAATGGTGTTCATTAAAAAAATCAGGAAACAACAGGTGCTGGAGAGGATGTGGAGAAATAGGAACACTTTTACACTGTTGGTGGGACTGTAAACTAGTTCAACCATTGTGGAAAACGGTGTGGCGATTCCTCAAGGATCTAGAACCAGAAATACCATTTGACCCAGCCATCCCATTACTGGGTATATACCCAAAGGATTATAAATCATGCTGCTATAAAGACACATGCACACATATGTTTATTGCAGCACTATTCACAATAGCAAAGACTTGGAATCAACCCAAATGTCCATCAGTGACAGACTGGATTAAGAAAATGTGGCACATATACATCATGGAATACTATGCAGCCATAAAAAAGGATGAGTTCGTGTCCTTTGTAGGGACATGGATGCAGCTGGAAGCCATCATTCTCAGCAAACTATCGCGAGAACAGAAAACCAAACACCGCATGTTCTCACTCATAGGTGGGAATTGAACAATGAGATCACTTGGACACAGAAAGGGGAACATCACACACCGGGGCCTATTGTGGGGAGGGGGAAGGGGTGAGGGATAGCATTAGGAGATATACCTAATGTAAATGACAAGTTAATGGGTGCAGCACACCAACATGGCACATGTATACATATGTAACTTGCACGTTGTGCACATGTACCCTAGAACTTAAAGTATAATAAGAAAAAAAAGAAAAAAAAAGTAAGCAAAGAACATGAACACTTTTCAAAAGAAAACATACACTCAGCCAAGCATATGAAAAAAAGCTTAATATCACTGATCACTAGAGAAGTACAAATCAAAACCACAATGAGACACCATCTAACACCAGTCAGAATGACTATTATTTAGAAGTCAAAAAATAACAGACACTGGCAAGGTTACAGAGAAAAGGGAACCCTTATACACTGCTGGTGGAAATGTAAATTAGTTCAGCCATTGCGGAAAACAGTTTGGCAATTTCTCAAAGAACTTAAAACGGAACTACCATTCAACCCAGCAATCCTATTACTGGGCATATATTCAACAAGCAATCCCATTACTGGGTATATATCCAACTAGCAATCCCATTACTGCATATATATCCAAAGGAATATAAATCATTCTCCCATAAAGACATATGCATGTATATGTTCTTCGCAGCACTATTCACCATAGCAAAGATGCAGAATCAATCTAAAAGCCCATCAATGCTATACTGGATAAAGAAAATGTGGTACATATACACCATGGAATACTACACAGCCATAAAAAAGAATAAGATCATGTCCTTCACAGTAACATGGATGGAGCTGGAGGCCATTTTCCCAAGTGAACTAACATAGAAAAATAAAAACTAAATATTGCATGTTCTCACTTATGAGTGGGAGGTAAACACTGAGTATACACGAACACAGAGAAGGGAACAATAGACTAGGGCCTACATGCGGGTGGACAGTGGGAGGAGGGTGAGAATAGAACACAACCTATTGCATACTATGTTTACTACCTGGGTGATGAAATAATCATACGACAAACCTCCATAACACGAAATTTACCTATATAAAAAATCTGCACATGTACCCCTGAACCTAAAATAAAAATTTTTTAAAAACAAGATTCCAGGTAACAACTTTGTATGTTAAAGTTTGAAAAACACTATTCTAGAGCATTATTAAAAGAGTAGATTTTAAATGTTTTCACCACAAAGCAGAACACAGAATTAGTGAACTTGAAGACAGATCAATAGAAAATATCTAAACTGTCTTTGTAGACATTGACACCACCCAGAGCCCTAACATCACCGTGGATGGTATGCCCTTGGGCTGCATCTCCTTCAAGCTGTTAGCAGACAAAGTTCCAAAAAACTTTCATGCTCTGAGCACTCGAAAGAATGCATTTGGTTATAAGTGTTCCTGCTTTCACAGAATTATTCCAGGGTTTATGTGTCAGGGTAGTGACTTCACACACCATAATGGCACTGGTGGCAAGTCCATCTATAGGAAGAAATCTGATGATGAGAACTTCATTATGAAGCATACAAGTCCTGGCATCTTGTCCGTGACAAATGCTGGACCCAACACAAATGGTTCCCAGTTTTTCATCTGCACTGCGAAGACCTCAGTGGTTGGATGGCAAGCATGTGCTCTCTGGCAAGGTAAATAATAGCATTAATATCATGCAGGCCATAGAGTGCTCTGCATCCAGAAATGGCAAGAACAGTGAGAAGATCACCATGACTGACTGTGGACAATTCTAATAAATTTGACTTGTGCTTTATCTTAACCATCAAATCATTCCTCCTGTAGTTCAAGAGAGCACCCTCCACCCCATTTGCTCACAGCATCCTATAATCATTGTGCTCTTGCTGCAGTTCTTTGGGTTCCATATTTTCCTTATTCTCTTCCATGCCTAGTTGGATTGCAGAGTTAAGTTTAAGAGTATGAAATAAAAACTAACAAAAAAAAGAAAATACCTAAACTGAAACAGAGAGGGAAAAACAAGTAAGAGTATAATAGACATGTGAAACTTGATCAAAAAATCTAAAAAACTTACAGCTAGAGTCCTTAAAAAAAGAGAATACAAGAGAAACGATATTCACAAAGATAATGACTGATATTTTCCTCAAACTGATTAAAAACATCAACCCGCGGCCAGGTGTGGTGGTTCACACCTGTAATCCCAGCACTTTGGGAGCCCGAGGCAGGCGGATCACGAGGTCAGGAGATTGAGACCATGCTGGCTAATACAGTGAAACCCCATCTCTACTAAAACATACAAAACAAAAAATTAGCCGGGCATGGTGGCAGGCGACTGTAGTCCCAGCTACTCGGGAGGCTGAGGCAGGTGAATGGTGTCAACCCAGGAGGCAGAGCTTGCAGTGAGCCAAGATCACACCACTGAACTCCAGCCTAGGTGACAGAGCAAGACTCCGTTTCAAAAAAAAAAAAAAAATCAACCCACAAACTTGAAGGGAGATTACAGCTAGAGAGGATGGCAAAAGGAATCCAATATATGCATAATTGAAATTCCTAAACAAACCCAAAACAAGAGAAGATTAATTCAGAAATATAATTACAGAGATATAATTCAGGAAGGTTTTCTTGTGGGAGGATGAAAAATACTGTAACATATATTTTGTGCCAAGAAACACTGACACAGAATGCTCCACACAAGACATAACCTAGAAAATTTATTAGACTTTAAAACTTAAAAAGAAAAATAAAAGTGGTTAAAGTCATACTAGCCTCAGATTTCTCCACTGCAATATCTAACACTGAAAGACACTAGAGAAACATTTTAAAGATACTGAAGGAAAGAAAATATAAGCAAAAGATGTTCCATTCAACCAAGATGTCCTTAGAGAATAAAGCATAAAAGCTACAAACAGTTCTGAACACCTAAAAACTCAGGGAATATCTTGCTCATGATTTCTTATTGAGGAAACAGGATAGTTTTGAGGAAATTTCACAAAAAAGAGCTGACAATGAGCACTGAATAAATTTGATAGCTGAACTAAGAATAAAACAAATACGGAGATTAGAGTGACAGGATATAAATGTTATATGTCCTGATAATGTAGAATGACACACCCAAGAAAAAACTGAAAAGGAAAGAAGGTGAGAGGCACATTAAAGGTGCTGATGGCCTCATCTGTAACCACTGGAATTCAAAGTATATTATTTAGATATTCTGATATACTTGATATATATTGTAAATGCTTAATATAACACAAACCAAGTAAGGAATATAAGATTATTTAATAATGCAAAAGTAAACACAAACACGGCTGGCTGCAGTGGCTCACGCATGTAATCCCAGCACTTTGGGAGGCCGAAGTGGGCGGATCACCTGAAACCAGGAGTTCGAGACCAGCCTGGCCAACATAGTGAAACCCCAACTCTACTAAAAATACCAAAAAATTAGCCGGGCATGGTGGCGCATGCCTGTAATCCCAGCTACTCGGGAGGCTGAGGCAGGAGAATCACTTGACCCAGGGAGGTGGAGGCTGCAGTGGGCTGAGATTGCACCACTGCACTCCAGCCTGGGCAACAGAGTGAAACTCCGTCTCAATTTAAAAAAAGTAAACACCTCCAGCCTGGGCAACAGAGCGAGACTCCGTCTAACATAATAATAATAATTACTAGAAGAATCTAAAAACTACCTATTGGGTACTGTGTTCACTACTTGAATGCAATATACCCATGTAACTTATCTGCACATGTACACCATGTATCTAAAATAAAAGTTGAAAAAAAGATTTCAAAAATAAAAGCATTTTACTCCCCAAAAAAAAGTAAACACAAAGACACTTTGTTATTAAAATCAGGTGTGGACAGAAAGGGAAAAAATAAACACTATTCTGCAGGTGGTTTCACAAACTCAAAAAACCCAAGATAATCAACTAGAAAAAAAGTTACAATTAAAGGTATATATATGTGTGTCTATATATATGTCTATACACACATATATACACACATACATATGTGCATATATAGGTATACATATACACACATACATAAATATATGGAATCAACAGAAATACAATCATAGAAAAGATCCCATTTACAACAACTACAAAAAGGTAACTACCTAAGAACAAACTAAGAAATGGGCAAGATCTATATAAAAAAGAAAAAGAAAAAAACTTCAAACTACCACTGAAAGACAAGTGCATATACTCAGAGATTCTACATGTCCAACACCTGTAACTTTATCTTACAAGTATATTTGCACAAGTGTAAATGAGGATTGGCAGGTATATACAAGGTCATTCCCTGAAGCACTGTTTCTATTAGCAAAAAAATGTACATACGGCAAATATCCATTAATAAAGGACTAGGGTTAAATTATGGCATATCCATGTACTAGAACACTATGCAGATTTTTGAAATAAGGACTCTCCCTATGGACTATATTAAAAGATCTCGAAGAAGTATTAAGTAGGGGGAGAAATTTGCTGAACAGTAAATACAGCATGCTACTTTTAGTATCAAAAAAAACAAAATGTAAGAATATGCATTAATATTTGCTAGCATTGTGAATGCACAGAGAAACTCCAGAAAAATACATAAGGAACAACTGTGGAAAAAGCAGAGAACTGAATGGGCAAGGGAAGCATCACGGTGGTGTATACCATATCATGGGATTTTGAAGCCTCTATTAGTTATGCAAATATATAAATAAGATCCAAATAAAAAAATAAGTCAGAATTAGAAACTAAAACAGTTTAACAGGAATAAGGATTAAAATCCCTAATTTAGGTTCCAAAGATCAACTACAAATAAAAAAATCTTAAAAGTAATTCATGTAAAAAGCTTGATAAGCTTTGGTGGATAAACATAAACCAAAAATTACTATACCCAAAAATATATATATTTATGTATATAATTATATAAATATATATAATTATATTTATGTATATAAATATAATATACATAATATAATACATAAATATATAATTATATAAACATAATTATATTTTTATGTGTATAAACATATATTTTTTTATATATATATTTAAATATATAAATTTTTTGTCTTTTTTTTCCCTTGGAGACGGAGTCTCGCTCTGTCACCCAGGCTGGAGTGCAATGGTGCGATCTCGGCTCACTGCAAGCTCTGCCTCCCAGGTTCACACCATTCTCCTGCCTCAGCCTCCAAAGTAGCTGGGACTACAGGCACCCGCCACCACGCCCGGCTAATTTTTTGTATTTTTTAGTAGGGATGGGGTTTCACTGTGTTAGCCAGGATAGTCTCGATCTCCTGACCTCATGACCTGCCCGCCTGGGCCTCCCAAAGTGCTGGAATTACAGGCATGAGCCACTGCGCCTGGCCAACTACACCCAATTAATGCCACTGTCAATTTCATTAAGAAAGCAGACAGCAAGAAACACAGGTAGTAAAAGTGTTATTCTACAGGATTCATATGGTATGCTGTACTCATTTTGAAAGAGGCATTGATAAGAGTATACCAAAACTGTACCAAAAATGACCTAAGTTCTCTGTGGGATACAGAGAAGTGTAATACACAAAATCTGATTTCAAAGAATAATGATCTTGCTTAGGATATAAACACCTAGTGTATCAGGATAAATAAGATAGCAGCCTTCACTCACTTAAGATGAATCACAGCTGACAGAAAGAAGACTGTTGTATTAAATAATACATTTTTAGAAAAAAACCTAAGACATAACAAAAGTTTAATAAATGTTAAAATATCCTCCTTAACATGAATGGCCCCTAATGCCAACCAGAAGATAATTATCTTTAAGGCCCTCCATGATCTTGTCTCTTCTTCATCACTAGTCCCATCTCTCAAAAATTCCTCAAATTCACACTCTACCTGGTTGGAACTATGGGCAGTCAGCTGCTTAATGTCCTGTGCTTTTTCATATCTTTGCGCCTTTGCAAATGGTGTTCTGTCCTCCCTAAATGCCCTTCCCCTCATCACCCTCGTTCTCACTCCAAAATACTGAAAACACCTACTCATTTTTCTTTCTTTCTTTTTTTTTTTTCCTGAGACAGGGTCTTGCTCTATTGCCCAGGCTGCAGTGCAGTGGCACGATCATGCTCACTGCAGCCTCAACCTCCAGGGCTCAAGTGATCCTCCCACCTCAGCCTCCAGAGTAGCTAGTACTACAGATACACACCACCATGCCTAGCTAATTTTTGTATTTTCTGTTGACATAGTGTCCTACTATGTTGCCCAGGCTGGCCTCAAACTCCTGCGCTCAAGTGATCCACCCACCTCAGCCTTCCAAAGTACTGGGATTACAGGCATGAGCCGCCACCACGCCTGGTCCACCTACTCGTTTTTCAAGCCCCAACTCATGCATTTCCTTGTATCTGAAACATTTCCTGACCCACCCAAGCAAAGTTAATTATGACAGTCATTTCTCAACATTCAGTAAATATGCACTGAGCATTTTCCATGTGTCTGGCAAGATGCCAGGTGCTGAAGATACAGTAGTGAACCAGACAGACCCAGATGCTGTCCTTTCAAAGCTCACAATGCTGTGGAGAAAAAAAACAAGTAATCCTTATAAAATATGTTGAGTGCAATTGCTAAAGCACATAAAAGGTTCAGTAGGTGCATGTAACAGAAAAATCAGGCCGGGCGCGGTGGCTCAAGCCTGTAATCCCAGCACTTTGGGAGGCCGAGACGGGCGGATCACGAGGTCAGGAGATCGAGACCATCCTGGCTAACATGGTGAAACCCCATCTCCACTAAAAAATACAAAAAACTAGCCGGGCGAGGTGGCGGGCACCTGTAGTCCCAGCTACTTGGGAGGCTGAGGTAGGAGAATGGCGTAAACCCGGGAGGCGGAGCTTGCAGTGAGCTGAGATCCGGCCACTGCACTCCAGCCTGGGCGACAGAGCAAGACTCCGTCTCAAAAAAAAAAAAAAAAAGAAAAAGAAAAAGAAAAATCAAACCTGGTCTAGGGGTCAAGGAAGGCCTCCTTGAACGACCTCAAAACTGAATAATGAATACGAGTAAGGCAAAAATGGGTGAAAAGGAGTAAAAGTGTTAGAACAGCATGTGCAAAGAGCCAAAAGGCAAGAGAAAGAATAACTCTCTTAGGAACTAAAAGATACTTGATTGATTGGATAATACAGCTGGAGAGAGAGAGACCCAGAGAGGTAGTTAGAAGCTGGGTGCAGTGGGTCACCCCTGTAATCTCAGCACTTTAGGAGGCTGAGGCAGAAGGACTGCTGGTAACCAGCCTGGGCAACATAGCGAGACTCCATCTCTACAAAAAAATGTAAAACTCAGCCAGATGTCCTGGCATGCGTCTACAGTGCCTTGAGCCCAGGAGGTCGAGGCTGCAGTGAGCCATGATCATACCACAGCACTCCAGCCTCCGGTAACAGAGGGAGATCCTATTCAAAAATAAATAGGTAAATAAAAGAAGTAGTTACAGACATAAATCAGGACCAGATCTGCAAGAACAGCAGGCTACAGAGAATATTCCACATTTTAAACTCAAAAAGTTCAATATGGCAGATTAATAGCTCGGTGACAAAGGATGAAGCTGGTGAAGTAAGCAGGAGCCAGAAGTCCAAGTTGCTTTTAAGTTATTTTAAGAAATGTGGACTTTATCCTAAACGATGCAATAAGAAGGTTTTAAGAAAGGGAGTGCCAAGACATGGTTTGTTTTTATTAAAATCACTTGGGAAGTTACAGTGTAGAAAAGGGAGAGAGAACAATAGCAAAATTGAATGCAGGAAGATTCTGCCCAGCATGGTGGTGTACGCCTGCAGTTCCACTTAGGAGGCCGGGGCAGGGGGAATCACATAACCCCAGGAGTTTGAGGCTGCAGTGTGTGATAACTGCTCCTGTAGACTGCCTCTGCACTCCATCCTGGGCAATACTGTGAGAGCTCATCTGAAATTAAAAAATAAATAAAATAAAAATGAAAAACCTGATCCAGCAGTTCAAAAAGAGATAATGGTGTAATGGTGGCCTGCTACACTTACCTCAAGAGATCTTCAGAATCAATACTTGGTGACTAATTGAATATGGACTTGCAAACTTGTACCTTCATCTGACTAATATCATTTATTAAGCCAAAAAATACTAAAACAAGAACAGACTGGAGATGACTAAAGATCATGATCTCCATCTAGACATGTAGTTGAGGTCTCTGGGAGACATCCAAATGGCAAAATCTAATAAGTATGGGATATCTGCATCCAGAGCTCAGAACAGGTATCTAAAACAAAATATATATATATTATGTATCAGACTACAGACAGTAACTTTTCTTGTGCCACCACCATACCTAAGACATATCAAAATTACTGTACTCGAAACACTGAATGTGATTGTGAATTCTTGAACAAGAGGAGCTCAGCCCATGCCTAACACAAAATAAATTCTCAACAAGTTTTTAATGAATTGAATGTAAATTTCTTTCTGCATAAACTCTAAATAGGCTTCATAGTTCTAGTCTCTTCTTCCCATTATCCATACTAACCTCACTAAAACAAAATGTTTATTTCCTAAAACTTCAGTAGTTTCCCAGTGCATATAAAAGCAAATCCTTAACCTTAACCCTTTACAAGATTCTTTCAATTCATCTTAAACCTGGGGCACGCACACCCCTGGAGAAAAATAAAGTCTTACTAAAAGATAAAGAACCACAAATGGTTTTAAGATAATCCATTTCCAGATCCTTTGTCTCCTTTATAGGACTTCCTCAAACAAATCTGCCTGAGAACACACTTAAAGTTGAGGCACCCATACTGGTTCCTCCTTTCTCATCTCCCTTTGCACAGTAATGTCTCTTCACCCATCTTCAAACTAACCAAGGTGCACTCCCCTGAAACTCCATCCAGGACATCAAAGGAATCATTCTAAGAACTGGGAAAGAACCAGAGACCTACATATATTTCTTACTAAGGGCAAAACATTGTCTGTTTGAGGCCTAAGAGACAATTACAAAACATTCCACCCAACAACAGCAGCATAGTTATCAAGTGCTCATGAAACACTTGATAGAGCCTGTTATGCCATAAACAAGTTTCAATAAATGTAAAAGGGCTGAAATTACATAAACTATAATCAATCTCCTGTAACAGCAGGAAAATTAGGGAATATACAAATATCTGGAAATTAAACAACACACTCCTAATTAACCAGTGAGTCAAAGAGGAAATCAGAAAGGAAAACAGAAAAGACTTTGGGATGAATAAAAATGAGACTACCATCTGTCAAATCTTACAAGAGGCAGCCGGACATGGTGGTTCATGACTATAATCCCAGCACTTTGGGAGGCCGAGGCAGGCAGATCAGTTGAGGTGAGGAGATCGAGACCAGCCTGGCCAATATGGCAAAACCCCGTCTCTACTAAAAATACAAAAATTAGCCAGGCGTGGTGGAAGGTGCCTATAGTCCCAGCTTCACAGGAGGCTGAGGCAGGAGAACTGCTTGAACCTGGGAGGCACAGGTTGCAGTAAGCTGAGAGCATGCCACCGCACTCCAGCCTGGGCAACAGAGCGAGACTCCACCTCAAAAAATAAAAATAAAAAGTCTTACAAGAGGTGGCTAAAGAACTGCTTAGGGGAACATTTATTGCTATAAATATCTCTACTAAAAAAGAAGAAAAATTTAAAATAACTTAAACGTCCACCATAAGAAACTGGAAAAAAGAACAGAAAATTAACTAAGGCAAGCAAAGGAAAAAATGACAATGATTAGAGTTGAAGTAAATGAAATAAATGGAAAATAGAGAAAACTGGCAAAACTGAAAGTTGGTTTTTTGAAAAGATCCATAAATGTGGCAGGCCTTTAGTCGGACTGACCAAGATTTTTTTAAAAGACTTAAATTACTAAAATCAGGAATAAGACATGGAACATCACCACCTACCTTATAAAAGTAAAAAATGATTATAAAAGAACACTATGGACTGTACACCAGATTAGATAATTTACAAGAAATGGACAAATTCCTAAAAAAGACAAATTACTGAAGAAATAGAAAATCTGAATATGCCTGTAACAAGTAAAAAGATCAAATTAGTACTTTTAAAACTTCCTACAAAAAAAAAGCACAGCCCAGAAAAGCACAGCCCAGATGGCTTCTCTGGAGAAATCTACCAAACATTCAAATAATTAGTATCATCAATCCTTCATAAACTCTTCCAAAACAAAAGGAAAGAACATTTCCCAACTAATTATATAGGGCCAGTATTACCCTAATATCAGAACAAGACAAAGACATCAAACAAAAACTACAGAGTAATATTTTTTATTAATACAAACACAAGAATCTTCAACAAAATATTACCAGCAACATTAAAAAGGACTGGGCCAGGCGCAGTGGCTCACGCCTGTAATCCTAGCACTTTGGGAGGCCAAGGAGGGTGGATGATGTGGTCAGGAGATCAATACCATCCTGGCTAACACAGTGAAACCCCGTCTCCACTAAAAAATACAAAAAATTAGCCGGGCGTGGTGGCAGGCGCCTGTAGTCCCAGCTACTCAGGAGGCTGAGGCAGAAGAATAGCGTGAACCCAGGAGGCAGAGCTTGCAGTGAGCCAAGATCACCACAAGCCTGGGCGACAGAGCGAAACTCTGTCTCAAAAAAAAAAAAAAAAAAAAAAAAAAAGGACTAAGCAACATTACAAGTACGATTTATTCCAGGAAATGCAAGGTCAGGTCAATATATGAAAATCAATTCATGTACTATGTAATATTAATAAAGGACAAAAACCATAGTCATCACAATATATGTATGCAAGAAAAAAGCCAGTGACCTTCTTTATTATTTCAAAAGTTTTTGGGAAACAGGTGGTTCTTGGTTATACGGATAAGTTCTTTAGTGGAGATTTCTGAGATTTGGGTACACCCATCACCTGAGCAGTGTATGCTGTGCCCAATGTGAAGTATTTTATCCCACCTCTTATGTCTTTACATCCTCATGCCTTAGCTCCCACTTACAAGTGAGAATGTATGGTATTTGGTTTTCCATTCCTCAGTTACTTCACTTAGAATAATAGTCTCCAACTCCATCCAGGTTGCTGCAAATGCCATTATTTTACTCCTTTTTATGGCTGAGCAGTAGTCCATGCTGTCCATATCACATTTTCTTTAGACACTCATTGGTTAACGGGCATTTAGGCTGGTTCCATATTTTTGCAATTGCAAATTGTGCTGCTATAAACATGGATCTGTAAGCATCTTTTTCATATAATGACTTATTTCCTTTGGGTAGTGAGACTGCTCAATCAAATGGTATTTCTACTTTTAGTTATTTA
Organism: Theropithecus gelada; assembly: GCF_003255815.1. Taxonomy (NCBI): domain Eukaryota; kingdom Metazoa; phylum Chordata; class Mammalia; order Primates; family Cercopithecidae; genus Theropithecus; species Theropithecus gelada. The sequence continues at coordinate 89,463,289 of NC_037669.1, forward strand.
AGGAATCTCCATTCTGTTTTCCATAGTGGTTGTACTAGTTTACATTCCCATCACCAATTTAAAAAGTGTTCCCTTTTTACTACATCCATGCCAACATCTATTTTTTTATTATTTTGTAATTATGGCCATTGTTGCAGAGTAAAGTGGTATCTCGTTGTAGTTTTGATCTGATTTCCCTGATAGTGATGTTGAGCATTTTTTCATATGTTTGTTGGCCATCTGTATATCGTCTTTTGAGAACTGTTTATTCATGTCCTTTACCCACTTTTTGATGGGATTATTTGTTTCTTTTTGTTGCTGATTTGAGTTCCTCATAGATTCTGGATATTAGTCCTTTGTCAAATGCATAGTTTGCAAAGATTTTCTCTGGGTTGTCTGTTTACTCTGCTGTTTTTTTGTTTTGTTTTGTTTTGTTTTTTTTGTGCTGTATAAAAGTTTTTTAGTTCAATTAGGTCCCATCTATTTATTTTTATTTTTGTTGCATTTGCTTTTGGGTTCTTGGTCATGAACTCTTTGCCTAAGTCAACGTTTAGAAGAGTTTTTCTGATATTATCTTGTAGAAATTTTTGGTTTCAGGTCTTTTTTTTAAAGAGATGGGAGTCTTGCTATGTTGCCCACGCTGGCCACAAACTCCTGGGTCCAGTGATCCTCCCACCTCAGCCTCTCAAGTACCTGGAACTATGGCAAACATCAGCATGCTCAGCTTCCAGCATCCTTTTGCAATAAAACCACTAAACAAACTAAAATAGAAGTGAACTTCCTTGACCTGATAAAGCCCACCTGTTTATTTTTGAGATGGAGTCTCACTCTTGTCACCCAGACTGGAGTGCAATGGTGTGATCTCAGCTCACTGAAACCTCCACCTCCCGGGTTCAAGTGATTCTCCTGCCTCAGCCTCCCAAATAGCTGGGATTACAGGCACCCACCACAACACCCAGCTAGTTTTTGTATTTTTAGTAGAGACAGGGTTTCACCATGTTGGCCAGGCTGGTCTTGAACTCCTGACCTTAGGTGATCTGCCCACTTCAGCCTCCCAGAGTGCTGCGATTACAAGTGTGAGACACCATGCCCAGCCCCACCTGTTTAAAAAAAAAAAAATCATGGCTAATACTACAATGGTGAAGGACTGAATGCTTTCCCCTTAAGATCAGGAACAAGACAAAAATGTTCACTACTGTCAGCTCTACTTAACATTATAGTGGAAGAAAAGCCATTTGGTAAGAAAAAGAAATAAAAAGGCATCCAGATTGGAAAGAAAGAAGTAGAACTATCTCTAGTAGCTGATGGTATGAGTTTCTATACAGAAATTTCTAAGGAATCCACTAAAAAAACTATTAGAATAAATAAGTTCAGCAATGTTGCAGGACAGATGATCAATATACAAAGTCAAGTGTATTTCTATGAATTAGCAGGGAACAATCCAAAAATAAAGTGAAGAAAACAATTCCTATTATAAATAGAATTCCACTAACAAATGTCTAACAAGTGACATCCCTTGACTATTATCAGGATTAGGAGTCTCAGCACTTTTGTCCATTGCATCTTGGTATCACAGCTGCCAAGGAAAACACAACAAAGTCGAGCACTGGATGGAACAATGCTTTACTTGCATAAACGAAAACAGAACAGAGAGATGACGGTGGGCTTCAAGATGGCTGACTGGAGGCGACTAAGGCTCATTTCCTTCACCAAAACACTAAGTAGATAACCACACATCAAACAGAGCTTCTAAGGAAGAACACTGAAATTCAGCATAGAAGTGACAAGAAATCTCTGAGGCATAAAAGGAAAGGAAAGCAAGGCAGCCAGCCAGGTTTGGCTCAGTGCCAGGAGGCACTCCTCATTGTGAAAAAAAGGTAAATGAGAGACTCCCAAGTGATGCAAATTCCCATTGCAGACTCCCACAATCGTAGCCATGGGAGAGCCCCTAGGCCCTTGTGGACCCTAAGACTATTAAAGGGAGATCCCAGGAGCCCACACAATGGCATTATTGCAGAGAAGGCATTACTGCCAGGTCCTACATACCCACTAGAGACACGAGCATCCACAGCATAGTGCCATTTTGAAATCACAGCCCCCACTAGACTACATCCTCCACTAGGGCCCTACAACCCTTAAATCTCCACATCCCTAAAGCCCCAGTGACATCCTCCCATGTCCACCTGAAGCATCAAGACACACCACCTGGACCCCGTAGTGCAACCAGGTCTCCTGCACTACAGCCAATGCATTGCCCTACATCCTGAGAAATGGGCAGCACAGCACACCAGGGAGGCTGCCCCAAAGACAAAAAGAACAGAAGCATACACTCCCCACAGCCTGAGAGCCACCTACACAGGGCCACTGCCACTGACAGCAACCTCAACCCCTCCAGCAGCAGGGTTCCCATGAATATTCAAGGGCCTTTAAGAGTGCCCAGAGACCAGTCCGCCTGGATGCCATCCCAGGAACTGAAAATAGGTCCACACCGCCCATCACCACCTGCATGCACCATTAGCAGGGCCAGAGGACTGCCCACACTACCCACCACCACCATTGTCAACACCTGCACATGCCATCCAAGTGTGTGTGGATGGGCCACTCTGTCCACCACTAGCAACGCACATGTGGGCTGTCCAAAGGCATCAAAAGGGGGCCACCCCATCTAGCTGAAAACACCTATATGCACCTCACAGGGGCCTAGGGATCAACATGCCAAGACTGCACCACCACCACCACACACATACCCCACCTGGGGGCCAGGAGACTGTCTTGCCCAGCCCATCACCACCACCACTGGCATCCATGCACACCAATCGGGGCCTAAAGGTGGCACACCACTGCCACTGCCACCACCAACATCGTGCACACCACCCAGGGGCCTATGGCAATGGCCACTCAGCCCACCACTGTAATCACTACCACCTGAGAATGACACCAGAAGGCCCAAGAACTGACCCAGCTCAGACTCACAACTACAGATACACACATACACTGCCCAGTGGCCCAAGGACTAGCAAATCTCTCCCGCTACCACTGCCCAAGGACCAGCCCATCTGAAATCCCCATTCCCACCAAAGACTCACCAGTTTCCACTAACAACCACAGCCTAAGCCACTGAGAAATTCACAGACAACACTGACACTCATTACAGCCAAAGAAACCATACAGGGATGTATTAGGCTGTTCTAGCATTGCTATGAAGAAATACCAAGGACTGGGTCATTTTTTTTTTTTTTTTTTTTTTTGAGATGGAGTCTCTCTTCTGTTGCCCACGCTGGAGTGCAGTGGCACAATCTTGGCTCACTTCAACCTCTGCTTTCTGGGTCCAAGTGATTCTCATGCCTCAGCCACCCAGACAGCTGAGATTACAGTCGTGCCCCACCACACCCGGCTAATTTTTTTGTATTTTTAGTAGAGACACGTTTTCACCATGTTGGCCAGGCTGGTGGCGTGAGCCACTGCACCTGGCCAAGACCGGGTAATTTTGAAAAGAAGTTTCAAACTGGCTCACAGTTCCACAGGTAGTAGCATGACAACATCTGCTTCTGGGGAGGCCTCAGGGAGCTTTTACTCATGGCAGAAGGCAAAGCCAGAGCAGGCATCTTCACATGGCCAAAGCAGGAGAAAGAGAGAGAGGGAAGAGATGAACACTATACATTTTTAAACAACCAGATCTCACAACAACCCACTCGCTCACTATCATAAAAACAGCACTGAGGGGATGGTGCTAAGCCATTCATAAAGGACCATTCCCACGATCCAATCACTTCCTACCAGGCCCCACCTCCAATACTGGGGATTACAATTCAATGTGAGATTTGCTGGGGACACAGAAAAAAATCAGAACTTTTCTCTTTTCAAATAACCAAGTCAGACCAAAAAAAAGAATATAAAAGAGTAAAGAAAGCCTATGAGACACACAAGACACCATCATAAAGCAAATAAATAATTGAATTTTGAGAGTTCCAGAGAAGAGATGGGCAAAGGTATAGAAAACTTGCCTAACAAGATAATAACTGAAAACTTTCCCAGTCTTGCAAAAGACAAACACATCCAGACACAGGAAACTTAAAGGTCTCCATATAGATTCTATCCCATAAGGTTTTCTCCAAGGCACATTTTACCCAAACAGTAAAAAGTCAGACAGAGTTCTAAAAACAGCAAGAAAAAAGCATCAAATAACATATAAGGGAAACTTCATCAGACTGAGAGCAGCTTCCTCAGCAAAAACCTCACAGGCCAGGAGAGAACAGAATGATATATTCAAAGTACTGAAAGAAAAAACCTGCTAGGTAACAATACTATATTCAGCAAAACTATCCTTCAAAATAGAAATAAAAGTCTTTCCCAGACAAGCAAAAACTGAAACAATTCATAACCACTATACTGGCCCTAAAGAAATGCGTAAGGGAGTCCCACATCTGTAGCAGTCCTTTTTCACACTGCTATAAAGAACTTCCCTAAGATCGGGTAGTTTATAAAGGAAAGGGTTTAATTGACTCATAGTTCCACATGGCTGGGGAGGCCTCAGGAAACTTACAATCATGGCAGAAGGCAAAGGAGAAGCAGGTGCCTTCTTCACAAGGTGGCAGGAGGGAGAAGTGGACATACAGGAGAAAACCGTCACTTTTTTTTTTGAGACAGAGTCTCACTCTGTCACTCAAGTTGGAGTGCAGTGGTGCCATCTCAGCTCACTGCAACCTCTGCCTCCCAGGTTCAAGCAAGTCTCATGCCTCAGCCTCCCGAGCAGCTCAGATTACAAGCGTGCACTACCATACCCAGCTAATTTTTGTATTTTTTAGTAAAGACGAGGTGTCACCATGTTGGCCAGGCTGGTCTTGAACTCCTGGCCTCAAGTGATCCACCTGCCTCAGCCTCCCGAAGCGCTGGAATTACATGTGAACCACCATGCCCAGCCAGAAAACTGCCGCTTTCAAAACCATCAGATCTCGGCTGTGCGGGGTAGCTCATGCCTATAATCCCCGCATTTTGGGACACCAAGGTAGGCAGATCAAGAGGTCAGATCCAGACCAGACTGGCCAGCATGGTGAAACCCCATCTCTACTAAAAACACAAAAAATTAGCCGGGCATGGTGGCGCGTGCCTGTATCTCTGCTACTTGGGAGGCTGAGACAGGAGAATTGCTTGAACCCAGCAGGCAGAGGTTGCAGTGAGCCAAGATCACGCCACTGCACTCCAGCCTGGGCAACAGAGCGAGACTCCAAAAAAAAAAAAAAAAATCAGATCTCATAAGAATTCACTCACTATCAAGAGAACAGCATGGAGGGTACTGCCCCCAGGATCCAATCAACTCCCTCCCTCAACACGTGGGGATTACAGTTCAAGACAAGATTTGGGTGGGGACACAGAGCTAAACCATATCAACATCTCAAAGCAAAAGGTGATACATATCATCATGAAAACACATGACAGTATGAAACTCACTGGTAGAACAGGATACACAAAAGAGAAAAAGAGTCAAACCGCTACAGAAAACCGCCAAATCATAAAGGCCGACAATAAGAGAGGAAGAAAGGAACAAGGAATAGATTTTAAAAAATCAGAAAACAAGTAGCAAGTAGCAAACGGAGAGGTATAAGTGCTTAACTATCAGTGACAACCTAGAACGTACACAGCTTAAATTCCCCAATTAAAAGATACAGAGGCCGGGTGTGGTGACTCACGCCTGTAATCCCAGCACTTTGGGAGGCCAAGGCAGACGGATCACTTGATGTCAGGAGTTTGAGACCAGCCTGGCCAACATGGCAAAACCCTGTCTCTACTAAAAATACGAGAAAAAAAAAATTAGCCGGGCGTCATGGCACATGCCTGTAATCCCAGCTACTCGGGAGGAGTAGAATAGCTTGAACCCAGGAAGGGGAGGTTTCAGTGAGCCGAGATTGAGCCACTGCACTCCAGCCTGGGTGACAGAGTGAGACTCTGTCTCAAAAAAAAAAAAAAAAATTGCTGCCTACAAGAAATGCACTTCACCTATAAAGACACACATAGTCTGAAAGTGAAGAGATGGAAAAAACATGTTTCCACGCATACTGGAGTAATTATAGTAACAGAGTCATTATATGGTTACTTTATACTTATATAACGAGAATATAACAACCATAAATAAAATGCATCCAACACTGGAATACTCAGATACATAATGCAAATAACAGAACTAAAAAGAGAGATACCAGTACAATAATAGCTGGGGAATTTAACACTCACTTTTAGCACTGGACAGACCACCTATACAGAAAATAAACAAAGAAACTTCAGACTTAACCTGCACTGTAGAACAAATGGACCTAACAGAGATTTACAGAATATTGTATCCAACTGCTGCAGAATACACATTCTTCACATCAGCACGTAAAATTTTCCCAGGATAGACCATATGTTAGGCCATAAAGCAAGCCTCAACAAATTCTTAAAAATCAAAATGATATCAAGTATCTTCTCAGATCACAATAAAACAAATTAGAAATTAGTAACTAGAGGAATTTTGGAAATGGTACAAATAAATGAAAATTAAACAACATATTCCTGAATGATCACTGGGTCAATAAAGAAATTAGGAAGAAAATCAAAAACTTTCCCGAGACAAATCAAAATGGAAAAATAAAATACCTAAATCTATGGGATATGGAAAAAGCAAAGCTAAGAAAAAAGTTTATAGAAATAAACACCCATGTCAAAAAAGTAGAAGTTAACCTAACAATGTACCTCCAAGGAACTAGAAAAGAACAAAAAAATTACAGATGAAAAAAACAATAAATATCAGAGTGGGACTAAATGAAAGAAACCAAAATATACAAAGAATCAACAAATGAAAACTTGTTTTTCTAAAGAGATAAACAAAATCAATAAACAGCTAACTACAGTAACCCAGAAAAGAGAGAAAACCCAAATAAGTTCATAAACAGAAAAGAAGACATCACAACTGATATCACAGATACACAAAAGAATCATTAGACTGTTATGAACAACTATATGCTAACAAATCGGAAACCCTAAAGAAAATATCTAAATTCTTGGACACATAAAACCCACCAAGACTGAACCAAGAAAAAAAAAACAGAAAACCTGAACAGATCCTCAATAGTAAGTAATGAAATTGAATCAATAATAAAAAGTCTGCCAAAAAGAAAAAGGATCAATGGCTTTACTGCTGAATTCTACCAAACTTATGAAGAAGAACTAACACCGGCTCTTCTCAAATTATTCCAAAAATTGAAGTGGAAGGAATCCTTCCCAATTCATTCAACAATTTTAAGGAAGCTGAAAGCTTTTCCTTAAAATCTGGACCAAGACAAAGATGCCCACTTTCACTACTCTTACTCAACACAGTACTGCAGGTCCTAGCTACAGCAATCAGGCAAGAGAAATAAAAGGCATTCAAACTGAGAAAAAGGAAGTCAAACTGTCCCTCATCTGAAAACAGTATGATCTTATACACAGAAAAAGCTGAAGACTACAGGGGAAAAAAAAAAGTCTTAGAACTAATAAATGCATTTGGCAAAGTTACAGGATACAAAATGAACATACAGCAATCAGACTGGGCACAGTGGCTCACGCCTGTAATCCCAGCACTTTGGGAGGACGAGATGGGCAGATAGCTTGAGGTCAGGAGATTGAGACCAGCCTGACCAACATGGTGAAACCCCATCTGTACTAAAAATACCAAAAAAAGTTAACTGGGTATGGTGATGCACACCTGTAATCCAAGCTACTCGGGAGGCTGAGGCAGGAGAATCGCTTGAACTCAGCAGGCAGAGGTTGCAGTGAGCTGAGATCGTGCCACTGCACTCCAGCATGGGCGACAGAGCAAGACTCCGTGTCAAAAAAGAAAGAAAGAAAAAATCAGTAGCATTTCTATATGCCACTAATGAACTAGCTAAAACACACATGGAAAAATAAAACACCTAGGAATAAATTTAATCAAAGAGATGAAAGACCTCTACAACAAAAATGACAAAACACTGAAGGGAGAATTGAAGAGGACACAAAGAAATGGAAAGAAAGCCCATAATCATGGATCAAAAGAATTAATAGTGTTAAAATGACCATACTATCCAAAGAAATCTACAGATTCAATGCAATCCTCATTAAAGTACCAATTATATTCTTCACAGAAATAGAATAAACAATCTAAAATGTGTATGGAACCATAAAAGACCACGAATAGCCAAAGTAATCTTGTGCAAAAAGAACAAAGCTAGAGGCATCACAATATTGGACTACAAAGCTACAGTAAGCAAAGCAACATGGTACTGGCATTAAAAACAGACACATAAACCACTGGAACAGAATAGAGAAAACCAGAAATAAATCCACCTATTTACAGCCAACTGATTTTCAACAAAGGTGCCAAAAATACACATTGGAGATAGGACACTTTCTTCCATAAATGGTGCTGAGAAAACTGGGGGTATCAATATGCAGAAGAATGAAACTAAACACCTGTCTCTCACCACACACAAAAATCAACTCAAAATGGATTAAGGACGTAAACATAAGACCCAAAACTACAAAACTACTAAAAGAAAACACTGGTCTACACAAAGATTTTATGACTAAGACCTCAAAAGCACAGGCGACAAAAACAAAAATAAACAAATGGGGCTACGTTAAACTAAAAGCTTCCACACAGCAAAGGAAAACAATAAATAAAGAGACAACCTACAGAAGGGGAGAAAATATTTGCAAACTATTTATCTGGTAAGCAACTAACATACAGAATATACAAGGAACTAAACAACAAAACCAAATAATCCCATTAAAAAGTAGGCAGCAAGCTGGGCAACAGCAAGCTCATGCCTGTAATACCATCACTTTGGGAGGCCAAGACGGAAAGATCACTTGAGGCCACGGGTTCAAGACCAACCTAAGCAACACCGCAAGATCCAGTCTCTACAAAAAATTTAAAAATTAGCTGGGTGTGGCGGCGTGGACCTGTTGTCCTAGCTACTCAAGAGGATAGCTTGAGCCCAGGAATTCGAGGCTGCAGTGAGCCATGATCCTGCCACTGCACTCCAGCCTGGGTGACAAAGTAAGAACCTGTCTTTAAAAAAAAAAAAAGGCCAGGTGCAGTCGCTCACGCCTGTAATCCCAACACTTTGGGAGGCCAAGGCAGATGGATCACGAGGTCAGGGGATCTAGACCATCCTGGCTAATACGGTGAAACCCTGTCTCTACTAAAAATACAAAAAATTAGCCGGGCGTGGTGGAGGGTGCCTGTAGTCCCAGCTACTCGGGAGGCTGAGGCAGGAGAATGGCGTGAACCAGGGAGGCGGAGTTTGCAGTGAGCCGAGATCGCAGCACTGCACTCCAGCCTGGGCGACAGAGCGAGACTCTGTCTCCAAAAAAAAAAAAAAAAGGCCACAAAGACTCTGTGTAGATATTCTCCAAAGAAGACATACGAATGGTGAGTTGGCATATGAAAAAATGATCAACATCACTAACCATCAGGGAAATGCAAATCAAAACCACTAGCTATTAACTTACCCCAGTTACAATGGCTATTATCAAAAAGGCAAAAAATAACAAATGCTGGCAAAGATGCAGAGAAAAGGGAACTCTTATGCACAGTTGGTAGGAATCTAAATTAGTATGGTCATTATGGAAAACAGTATAGAGATTTCTCAAAGAACTAAAAACAGAACTTCCATATGGTCTAGCAATCTCACAACCCAGTATCTATCCAAAAGAAAGGAAATCAGTATATATCAAAAGGATACTGGCACTCCCATGTTTATCACAGCACTATTCACAATACCCAAGATACAGAATCAACCTAAGTGTCTGTCAGTGGATATGGATAAAGATAACGTGGTATATACACACAATAGAATACTATTCAACCATAAAAAAAAAATGTAATTCTGCCATTTGCAGCAATGCAGTTGGAACTAGAGGTCATTATGTGAAATGAAATAAGTCAGGCACAGAAGACAAATATTACATGTTCTCACTCAAATGTGGGAGCTTTTTAAAAAAAAAATGGATCTCATGGATGTAGAGAGTAGAATGATGGTTACCAAAGGCTGGAAAAGGTGGGGAGGAACAAAGGGGCGGTTGGTCAATGGGTACAAACACATAGTTAGATGGAAGAAATAAATTCTAGCATTGGACAGCACAGTAGTAATATACAACTTATTGTATATTTCAGAAAAGCTAGAAGATAATATTTATTTCGTCTTGTCTTCTTTGACACGGAGTTTCACTCTTTTCACCCAGGCTAGAGTGCAATGGTGCGATCTCCGCTCATTGCAACCTCCACCTCCTGGGTTCAAGTGATTCTCCTGCCTCAGCCTCCCAAGTAGCTGAGATTAGAAGCATGCACCACTATGTCTGGCTAATTTCGTATTTTTAGTAGAGATAGGGTTTCACCATGTTGGCCAGGCTAGTCTCGAACTCATGACCTCAGGTGACCTTGCCTGCCTCAGCCTCCCAAAGTGCTGGGATTACAGGTGTTTGCCACCACTCCCTTCCAGAAAAGGACATTTGAAGTGTTTCCAGTACAAAGAAATGATCAATGTTTGGGGTAATGAATATCCTACATACTCTAATTTGCTCACTAAACATTGTATGCATGTATCAAAATATCACATGTATTCCATAAATATGTACGATTATTACATATCAATAAAAAAGAAAAAGAAATAGAGCAAGATCAGCTTCAGTAGTAGACTTTTGTCTCCCATGGCTAGTGGATCCTTCCTGATAGCTGATACAGGGCAATAGGTTGGACTGCAAGCCTCTTGCGCTGCAGTAAAAGAACCTTGTCCCCTCTCTGCAGAAGACAGATACAGTAACAAAGTTGACTAGTTGCCATATGATATATACACTTAAGCAGAACAAGGGAATACACACAGTCTTAAAAAGGGAGATATTCCCATACAAGGGGATAAGTCCAACACAGGCTGAAGACTCTTTCTCTTCTAAGGACATATTCCAGGCCCAAGGCCCATTCTTATGAAGCCAAGACAAGAGTCAAAAGACTGAGCACATGACTTCTTTCCTACCAACTCCACTTATAATAGAATCAAAAAGAATAAAATACTTAGGTACAAAGTGTCTAAAAACAAGTGCAATACGTACATTGAAAACTGTAAAATGTTCCTGAAAAAAAAATTAAAGAAGAACTAAACTACAAATACATGGTTCAGAAGACTTAATGTTAAGATGGCAATAGTCCACAAACTGATCTACAGATGCAATGCCATCAATACCAAAATCACAGCTGACCTTACAGTAACTGACAAGCTGGTCTTTAAAATTCATAGAGAAATGCAAAACCTAGAATAGCCAAAAAGATCTTGAAAAAGAAGAAAGTTATACCAATTTCCAAATTTCAAAGCTTACTACAAATCTGCAGTAATCAAGACAGTGTGATAATGGTATAACTCTCAACAAAATTGAACTGGATGTCCAGAAATAAACCCTTACATTTACAGTAAAGTGATTTTCAAGAAGGGTGCCCTTCCTCAAGAATAGGCAAAAAAGAGTCTTTTAAGCAAATAGTACTAGAACAATTGGATATTCACATGCAAAAGAATAAAACTGTACTCCTACATCAGAGAATACACAAAATTAACTCAAAATATATCAAAGACCTAAAAGTAAGAGCTAAAAATATAAAATGCCTAAACAAAACATAATAGTAAATCTTTATGAGCTTAGAATAGGCAATGACTTACTATATACAACACCAAAAGCACAAACAACAAAAGAAAAAGTACTAGGCTTCATCAAAATTTAAAACTTTTGTGCTACAAATGATACCATCAAGAAAGTGAAAAGACAATTCACAAAATGGAGAAACTATTTGCAAATCTTATACTTGATAAGGAACTTTTAACTAGGATACATAAAGAACTTTGAAAACTCAGTAACAAAAAAAAACAACCTGATATTTAAAAGGCAAAGCATCTCAGCCAGGTGCAGTAGCTCATACCTGTAATCCCAGCACTTTGGGAGGCTGAGGTGGGAGGGATCATGTGAGGTCAGGAGTTCCAGACCAGCGCGGCCAACATGGTGAAACTAAAAATACAAAATACTAAAAATACAAAAATTAGTTGGGCGTGGTGGCATGCCTGTAATCCCAGCTACTCAAGAGGCTGAGGCAGGAAAATTGCTTGAACCCACGAGACGGGGGTTGCAGTGAACCAAGATCATACCACTGCACTCCAGCCTGGGTGAGACAGAGCAAGACTCTGTCTCAATAAAAATAAAAAATTAAAAAAAAAAAAAAAACACTCAAAATTGGAATTATCAAGTCTGTAGAAACAAAAAAGATTGAGGAAAAGTAAACAGAGACTAAGAGACATGTGGATACCATCAAGCAGACCAACAGACAAGTTGTGGGTATCCCAGAAGAGACAGAGAAAAGAGCAGAGAGCTTATTTGAAGAAATAATTACCAAAAACTTCCAAAATTTGGTCAAAGATATGAATATAAACATCTGAGAAGCCCAATGAACTCCAAGCAGCATAAACTCAGAGACTCCCAATGTGGCACGTTATAATCAAACTTTAGAAAGACAAAGACAGAGAATCTGGAAAGCAGCAAGAGAGAAGCAACTCATCACAAAGGAAGTGTCATAAAGTTATCAGCAGATTTCTCAGCAGAAACCTTCAAGATCAGAAGAGATTTAGTTGATTCGACACGTTGAAGGGGACAAAAAAACAAAAACTGTCCACAAAGAATCCAGCCAAACTACCCTCCAAAAATGAAGGAGAAATTAAGATATTCCCAGACAACAGAAGCCATAAGACCTTGTTACTACTAGTCCCACTCTGCAAGAAATGCTAATGGGAGTCATTTGGGTTGAAATGAAAAAACATCAGACATAACTTGAAGCCATGTGGGAAAAAAAAAAAGAGCACAACTCCATTTACAATAGCATCGAAAGAATAAGATACAAATGCTCCTCTACTTACGATGAGATTATGTCCTGAGAAACCCATCATAAGTATAAAATAGTTGAAAATGCATTTAATACATCTAACCTACTGAACATCATCACCTAGCCTAACCTACATTACATGCTCAGAACATTCACATTAGCCTACAGTTGGGCAAACTCATCTAACAAAAAGCCTGTTTTATAATAAAGTGTTGAATATCTCATGTAATTTATTAAATACCATAACGAAAATAAAAACAGATTGGTTGCATGGGCACTCAAAGTATAATTTCTACTGAATGCACATCACTTTTGCCCCATTCTAAAGTCGAAAAATTGTAAGTCAAACCATCATAAGTCAAGGACCATCTGTACTTAGGAATAAACCTAACCAAGGAGGTAAAAGACGTGTTCATTGAAAACTACAGGCCGGGCGCGGTGGTTCACGCCTGTAATCCCAGCACTTTGGGAGGCCAAGACAGGCGGATCACAAGGTCAGGAGATCGAGACCATCGTAGCTAACACGGTGAAACCCCATCTCTACTAAAAATACAAAAAATTAGCCGGGCACGGTGGCAGACGCCTGTAGTCCCAGCTACTTGGGAGGCTGAGGCAGGAGAATGGCGTGAACCTGGGAGGCGGAGCTTGCAGTGAGCCAAAATCACGCCACTGCACTCTAGTCTGAGTGACAGAGCGAGACTCCGTCTCAAAAAAAAAAAAAAAGAAAGAAAACTACAAAACATTACTGAAAGAAATCAAAGAAAACAGAAATACATGGAAAGATATCCCGTGTTCATGAACTGGAAAACATAATATTATTAAGATGTCTACAGCACCCAAAGTGATCAACAGATTCAATGTAATTGTCATCAAAATTTCAGTATCATTTTTTACAGAAGCAGAACCATCCTAAAATTCAAATGGAATCTGACTGATCCCCAAAGAACCAAGCCAACTGTGAAACAAAAAAAGTTTTTAAAAACTCACATTTTCCTATTTCAAAATATATTACAAAGCTACAGTAATCTAAAGAGGTATGGTACTGGCATAAAAACAGACATACAGACCAATGAAATAGAACAGAGAACCCAGAAATAAATTCTCACATATACAGTCAAATGACTTTCCATAAGGATACCAAGACCACTCAATGAGGAAAGACAGGCTTTTCAAATGGCTCTGGGAAAAACTGAATATTCACATACAAAAGAATAAAGATGGGCCCTTATCTTATGCCATATACAAAAATTAACCCAAAATGGATTAAATATCTCAACATAAAACCCAAAACTATAAAACACGTAAAGAAAACATAGGGGAAAATCTCCCATAATATTAGGCTTGGTGATGTCTTCGATGACACCAAAATCACAGGAAACAAAAGCAACAAAAAACACAAAGGACTATGCCAAACTTAAAAACTTTTGTGCATCAAAAGACAGTTAACAGAGCAAAAAGGCAACCTACAAAATAGAAAAGACTGGCAAATCACATATTTGAAAGGGGTTAACATCCAGAAAGAACTCCTACACCTCAATTACAAAAAAAAAATCAAACATCCCAATTTAAAAATGGTTAACGGACTTAAACAGATAGTTCTCCAAAGATGAAACATAGACAGCCAAAAGCATATGAAAAGATGCTCAACATATCTAATTATCAGAAAAATGCAAATCAAAGCCACAATGAGATATTATTTCACGTCCACTAGAAAGGCTACCATCAAAAAAAAACAAAACAAACAAACAAAACAGCAAACAAGCATTGGCAAGGATGTGGAGAAACTGGAACTCTTGTGTATTGTTGGTAGGACTATAAAATGATGCAACTTCTATATAAAACAGTATGGAGTTTCTCAAAAAAAAATAAAAATAGAACTACCATATGAAACAGCACTCCCACTTCTGGATATATACCCAAAGGAACTGAAAGCAGGGTCTGGAAGAGATATCTGCATGCCCATGTTCACAGCAGAACTATTCGCAATAGCTAAGAAATGGAAGAGTAGATGAACAAAATATAGTATTAGATACAAGAAATGTTAGCATTAAAAGGAATGAAATCCTGTCACATGCTACAACATGGATGAACTTTCAGGACATTATGTTAAGTGAAATAAATCAGTTACAAAAAGACATGCTATATTTATACCACTTATATAAGATATCTAAAGTAGTCAAATTCACAGAAACAGAAAACATAATGGTAGTTACCAGAGGATGGGGGAGGGTCTAGAAAAAGGGGAGTGATTGTTTAATGAATTTAAAATTTCAGCTTTGCAAAATGAAAAAGTTCTGTAGATGTGCTTTTCAACAATGAATACACTTAACATTATTAGGCTGTATACTTAAAAATGATTGAGATGGTAAATTCTATGTGAAAATTCCAGGTAAAAAAAATTCCACAATAAAAAAAAAATGCACTAAAAAATATTATGCAATAATTAGCCAGGCATGGTGGCATGCTCCTGTAGTCTCAGCTACTCAAGAGGCTGAGATGGGAAGATCATCTGAGTCCAAGGAGGTTGAGGCTACAGGGAGGTCAATGCTACAGTGAGCCATGATGGAGCCACTATACTCCAGCCTGGGCAACAGAATGAGATCCTGTTTCAAGAAAAAAAGAAAACAAAACCGCTGCATTATGAACCACTGTATGCCAACAAACTGGATAACCTAAGTGAAATCAGTAAATTCCTAGAAACACAAAACCTAACAAGAATGAATCACTGCCAGGTATGGTGGCTCACGCCTGTAATCCCATCACTTTGGGAGGCTGAGGCAGGAGGGTCACTTGAGCCCAGGTGTTCAAGATACGCCTGAACAACATAGAGAGACCCCATCTCTACAAAAAATAAAAAATAAGCCAGGCGTGGTGGTGCACACCTGTGATCCCAGCTCTGCAGGAGGCTGAGGTGGGAGATTCACTTCCAACTGGGAGGTCAAGGTCACAGTGAGCCATGATCGCACCACTACACTCCAGCCTGAGCAACTGAGTGAGACTGTCTCAAAAAAAAAAAAAAAAAAAAAAAAAGAAGAAGAAATAGAAAATCTGAATAGACTCATAACTAGTAAAGAGACTGAATAATCAAAAACCTCCCAGAAAAATTTAAAAAGCCCTGGATCTGATGGCTTCACTGGTAAATTCTACCAAACATTTAAAGAAGAACTAACACCAATCCTTCTCAAACTCTTCAGAACGACTGCTGAGAGAAAGCACTTCCTAACTTATTCTGAGGCTGCCATTGCCCTTATACCAAAAGTAGACAAAGGCACAATAAGAAAACTATAGATCAATATCCATCATGAACATTACTAGTATTTTGTTGATGATTTCCACATCAAACAGAATTCAGCACCATGTGAAATGGATTATACATCATCACCAAGTAGAACGTATTCCTGGAATACAAGGATGGTTCAACATACGAAAAATTATCAATGTAACCAGGAAAGTAATCCCAGCACTTTGGGAGGCTAACGTGAGAGGATCACTTGAGCCAGAAGTTTGAGACCAGCCTGGGCAACAGAGCAGAACCCCATCACTTAAAAAAGTTCTAAATTAACTGGATGTGATGGCACGTGCCTGTTTCCCAGCTACTTAGGAAGCTGAGGCGTGAGAATCACTTGAGCCAGAGAAGTCGAGGCTGCCATAATCATGCCACTGCACTCCAGCCTGAGCAACACAGTGGGTCCCTCCCTGCCTCAAAAAAGAAAAAAAAAAAAAAAGAAGAAATGATCAATGTAATATACCACATTAACAGAATACATGGGGAAAAAAGTACATGATTATCTCAGTTGATGCAGAAAAAGCATCTAGCAATACAATACCCTTTCCAGACTAAAACACAGACACACACAACAAATCAGGAATAGAAGGAAACTACCTCAACATAATAAGTCACATATGAAAAACTCACAGCTAACACACTCAATGGTGAAACAAAGTTTTTCCACTAAGATCAGGAACAAAAGAAGGATGCCTGTTTTTGCCACTTCTATTCAACACAGTATTGAAAGTTCTAACCAGAACAACTAGGCAAGAAAAAAAAAAATAAAAGGCAACCAAATTGGTAAGAAAGAAGTACAATCAGAAACCTCTGGATCACTGAACATATGAAGGCACCTGGAGGGCGATGCACTGAGAGAACATGGATGGTTCACACTCCTTCCCCAACACCTTGTCCTACGCATCTCTTCCTTTTGGCTGTGAATCTGTATCCTTTGGCTTGGATTATTTTCTTCTCCCTGAAATACAACCTTTAGAACTTTAATGGAGATCTGTGGTAGTAGGTACCTGTGAATGTCACCAATCAAGATCACTTTGAGACAGGGTCTCACTCTGTCATCCAGGCTAGAATGCAGGGGTGCAATCACAGCACATTGAAGACTTGATCTCCCAAGCTCAAGAAATACTCCCACCTCAGCTCCTAAGCAGCTGGGACAACAGGCATGCATCACCATATCAGGCTAACTTTTTTATTTCTGTAAAGATGTGGTCTCATTATGTTGCCCAGTATGGTCTTGAATTCCTGAGCTCAAGTGATCCTCCCATCTTGGCCTCCCAAAGTGCTGGGCTTTGGGATTACAGGCATGACCCACCATACCTAACTCAAGATCACTTTCATATTTTTACTTCATCTATAATTTAGTAGACAGTTTTTTAAAAATTATTTCTATGTGCTGGTATTATGATCTTATCTATGGAAAACTAAAGATTCTGCACCAAAAAATGTGAAAAGGATTCAGTAAAGTAGCAGGATAAAACACCATCAACACACAAAAATCAGCTGCATATCTATATACTAACAATAAATAATCCTAAAAAGAAATGGAGAAAAAAATCTACTTACAATAGCATCAAAGAGAATAAAATACTTAGGAATTAACTTAACCAAAGAGTGGAAAGCCTTGTATAATGAAAATTACAAAACACTGCTGAAAGAAAACAAAGAAGACATAAATAAATGAAAGGGATTCTCATGCTTACAAATTGAAGAATTAAAACTGTTATGATGACAATACTGCCCAAAGCAATCTACAGACTCAATGCCCTATCCAATACCTAACAACAGGCCGAGAGTGATGGCTCACACCTGTAATCCCAAAACTTTGGGAAGCCAAGGTGGGGGATCACCTGAGATCAAGAGTTCAAGGCCAGCCCAGCCAACATGCTGAAACTCTGTCTCTACTAAAATAATCCAAAAAAAAAAAAGAAAAATTAGCCGAGCATGGTGATGGGTGCCTTAAATCCCAGCTATTCAGGAGGCTGAGGCAAAAGAATTGCTTGAACCCAGGAGGCAGAGGTTGCAGCGAGCAGAGATCATGCCACTGCACTCCAGCCTGGGCAACAGAGCAAGAATCTGTCTCAAAAAAAAAAAAAAAAATGCCCAACAACATTCTTTGCAGAAATAGAAAAAGTCCATCTGAAAATACACATGGAATCCAAATAGCCAAAATAATATTAAAAATAAGAACAAAGTTGGAAGGCTCAACTTCCTGATTTTAAAACTTATGACAAAGCTACAGTATCAAAATAGTATGACACATGTGTAATGACAGACAAATAGACCAGTGAAACAGAATAGAAAACCCATAAATAAACCCCCACATATATGGTCAAATGATTTTTGACAAGGGTGCTAAGATCTCATTTGATGGGAAAAGGACAGCCTCTTCAACAAATGGTGCTGAAAAAACTGAATATTCACATACAAAAGAATGAAGTTGGACCCTTCTCTACTATCACATACAAAAATTAACTCAAAATAGATAAAAGACCTAAAATGGATTTGGCCATGATTTCCCTGATACACCAACAGCACTGATGACAAAAGAAAAATTCACAAATTGGACTTCATAAAAGCAAACTATCAACGAAGTGAAAAAGCAACCTACAAGATGGGAAAAAAATCTGTAAATCACTTATCTGATAAAGGATTGGTATCTAGAATATGTAGAGAACCCCTAAAACTCAACAACAAAAGAACAGACCCAATTCAAAAATGGGCAAAGGAACTGAACAGACATTTCCCCAGTGAAGAGATACAAATGGCCAATAAGCACACAAAAAGAGACTTAACATCATTAGCCATCAGGGAAATGCAAATTAAAACCACAATGAGATGCCACTTCTTAAAAGACAGAAAACAATTAGTATGGGTGAGGATATGAAGAAACTGGAATCCTTGTGCACAGCTAGTGGGCACATATGAAAAACAGTGCAGCCTCTACTGAAAAAAAAGTGTTAACAGTCCCTCAAAAAACTAAAAAATTACCATATGATCCAGCAATTCCACTTCTGGGTATACAGCCAAAAAAAAAAAAAAAAAAAAACTGAAAACATACATCCACAGAGAAACTTGTATATGAATGTCTGTAGCATAATTATTCATAATGATGAAAAATGAAAAAGTAGAAATAATCCAAGTATCCATTCTGGTAGATAGACAAATATAGTATATCCATATAATAGAATATTATTCAGCCATAAAAAGGAATGAAGTATTGATATATGCTAAAACATGGATAAGCCTTAAAAACATACTCAGTGAAAGCAGCCAAACACAAAAGGTCACATATTACATGATTCCATTCATATGAAATGCCTAGAATACGCAAATCCTTAGAGACAAAAAGTCAATTGGGGGTGCCAGGGTGGGGGAGACAGAATGAGTAGTGACTGCTAATGGGTATAGGATTTCTTTCAGGGGTAATGAAACTGTTCTGGAATTAGATACAGCTGATGAAGGCACAACTCTACAAATACATTAAAAATAATGGGATAGTACAGTTTAAAGGCTTAACTATATGGTATGTGAATTATACCTCAACACCCTATTTTTAAAAGATAAAAAAAGAAAAATACTAAGCAAAAGATGATAAACATCATGGAAGAAAATTTATTATGAGAATAAATTTTATATAACTGATTTTTACCTCAAAAAAATTAAAATAGCAAAGACTTTAGGACCTAGGACCAAATACAATCAATTATCACAACAAAGCAGCAGACAAAAACAGGTGTCTCTCCAGTCACAGGAAGTCATCACAGAAGAACTTTAAAAGCATTAGAGAATTATAATGACGAGCTGAGTCACACTGAATAAACAAAAACCCATGAGTCCATAGTAATAATAAAAGAAGAAATAACAAAACAAGACAAAAAAGCAATCTTCTAGAGGCTAAGGTTGTGCCTGGCTCATTTTTGGGGTTTGTTTGTTTGTTTTTGAGACGGTGTTTTGGTCTTATTGCCCAGGCTGGAGTGCAGTGGCGCGATCTCAGCTCACTGCAACCTCAACCTCCTGGGTTCAAGTAATTCTCCTGCCTCACCCTCCCAAGTAGCTGGGATTACAGGCACCCGCCACCACACCCCCAGCTAATTTTTTGTATTTTTAGTAAAAACGAGGTCTCACCATTTTGGCCAGGCTGGCCTTGAACTTCTAACCTCAGGTGACCCACCTGCCTCAGCCTCCCAAAATGCTGGGATTACAGGCGTGAGCCACCATGCCCAGACTTGCATTTTCCTTTAAACTCTTCATTTCAATTAAGTAAATGACAGAAATAAATTCTGAAACTAGAATTCAGTGCTATGGGCGAGCACAGTGGCTCATGCCTGTAATTCCAGCACTCTGGGAGGCCGAGGCAGGTGGATCACTTGAGGTCAGGAATTTGAGACCAGCCTGGTCAACATGGTGACACCCCGTCTCTACTAAAAATACAAAAATTAGCCAGGCATGGTGGTGCACACCTGCAATCCAGCTACTCGGGAGGCTGAAGAGGGAGGATTGCTTTAACCCAGGAGGTAGAGGTTACAGTGAGCCTAGATAGCACCACTGCACGCCAGCCTGAGCAAGAGAGTGAGTGAGATTCTCTCTTTAAAAAAAAAAAAAAAAAAAAAAAAAAGAATTCAGTGCTATGTGTCAGAAAATCAGGAGCATAAAGGTGGGCTTTAAAAAGTATACACACAATGTAGAGAAAAAAAGACAAGTTGAAATGTTTGAAGTGGAGATTCTTAACCTGAGTCCAAAGATAAGCAACAAGAAGTCCATAAATATTCTGACACGACTAGTAAAATTTTACTTGTGCATATGTGGGTTTCCCATAGCACTTATCAGATTCTCAAAATGGAATTGACACCTACTCCACCCCACCCCCAAAAAAGTACCACTAGATTAAAGGGAAGATGGTAGCTGCAAATAACATGGTCCTCCCAAAACACCTTGCACAAATCTTTCATACCTTACTGTCCCCTGCGACCTGAATTTGCTCTCATGCTTCTTTTTCACTCAAAATCCTATTCACTCATCAACACTCAGTTGTACTTTCACTCTTAGGGATATTGCCTTGTATGCCCCCAAGCTCTGAACTCCTACAGCACATTCTACTTCTATCCATTGTACATGTTTGACATTTACAATAGCTTTGTGCACGCAATGTGCATAAGGTAGTCTTGTCTCCTTACTGTTCTGTGTGCTCAGCATTCTTAATTCTTACCTTTTACAAAATCTCCCCCACTCTAGTGATTTCAGTGGGGCTATCAATTAGACCCCTTCAATAACTGGGTATATGAAGTAGACTGGGCCATATCATTCATTCCTTAAGTTTTCCTGACTGGAAACAGCTCTTTCCTATTCCATCATGCTGTTGTAAACATGTATCCAGAACTGCAGGAACTATGGTCCCCAATAATAAAAGGAGTAAATTTTTAAAAGTTAATGACTGCAAGAAAGAAAGCAACACATAGACACTAAGATATCAAATGGAGACACAGAGGTCCTGATGCCTTAAGGACCTGATTCTGTTCAAACCATGTTCAAATAAGACAAACCCCAGGCTATAACCAATCTGGCCACTTCTGTACCTCACTTCATTTTCCGTACATCACTTTCCTTTTTCTGTCCATAAATCCTCCTCTACCATGTGGCTGTGCTGGAGTCACTGAGCCCACTCTGGCTCAGAAGGCTGCCCGATTTGTGAATCATTCTTTGCTCAATTAAAGTCTTTTAAATTGAATTCAGCTGAAATTTTTCTTTTAACAGATGGTGTCAGAAGTGGGATCCGAAGTAGAGCTTCTAGCGACCCCCAGGAGCACTGAGTGACCAAGCGAGGTACCCACCAGGCCCACTGTGTCCATTCCTCTCTCAGAACAGCTGAGGATCGTGGTAAGTTCTCTCTCGGATTCCTAAGTTCCACAGATTGGTGTTTAGAGCTCTTCAAGTTTATGTGAGCAAATTTCTGATCCAAACTGGGTTTGGAGGTCATGACAGAAACTGGACTGTCTGGGATCAGATTACATCTGATATTAACTGGCCTGGATCCAGTTAGAGGCCTCTTACATTTGACTGGGTCAGAAAGAAACTGGTAGTAAATGGCAATAATTGGAGGGGTTATAAAATTTGGCTTTTGGAAATTCACAGGGATTTGTGCGTTCTACCCTCTGTTTCATTTTTCTTGTGTACTTAGAAAAAAAAACATTAGCTAAGTTCATTAGGGAACCTGAGAGCAAAGCCAGTATTTGAGGTAAAAAGAGGCTCCTTAATTTGTGAAGAACTGAGTTCCTTCCGGCTTATACATGCATAAGTATTAGGCTTTGCAGGCAGCAAAGTCTTACAGAAATAGTGAAATCTTACTAAAGTTAAGTTACAGTGCAATGTTTCAAAGGAACAACACTGAACTGAAGTGCATGTGATTGGGGGCTCCCAAATTAGTCTTATCTAGGGATGCCTATTGATATGTAGAAGCTTCTAAAAAGATTGCAATATTTTTATCTAAAGACTTTATCAAAAGCAAATAAAAACCTTAAGTGACTAATTGATTTTTTAAAAAATTAAATCTGCTAAACTTTTGGCTTAGTTATTAGCCTGCCCCAAAGGGGAAAAGAAAGCTATCCTAGATAAGGTGTTTATGAAGGTAGGCCCTCAATTAAAACAGGCTTGCTTCTTTTTCAGATCTATTTATACTGAGTTCTTTTTGTTTTTTGTTTTTTGTTTGTTTGTTTGTTTTGAGACAGAGTCTGGCTCTGCCGCCCAGGCTGGAGTGGAGTGATCTCAGCCTCACTGTAACCTCCACCTCCCCAGTTCAAGTGACTCTCATGCCTCAGCCTCCCAAGTAGCTGGGATTACAGGCATGCGCCACCACGCCCAGCAAATTTTTGTATTTTTTAGTAGAGACAGGGTTTCACCATGTAGGCAAGGATGGTCTTGAACTCCTGGCCTCAAGTGATCTGCCCGCCTTGGCCTCCTAAAGTGCTGGGATTACAGGGGTGAGCCACTGCACCCAGCCTGTTGGCCCCATTCTTTAATGGGCTCCAACCATTACTCTGAACTCAGTAATTTTAGCTAAGAAACAGTAGTTATGTTAAAAAGAATACCCTATTGAACTAAAATACACCTTTCAGGAATTTAATTGGCTATCCTGAAACTCTTTTGTAAAAGAAATCTGTATCTACAAAGGAAATCTACATTTTTAGGGATATCTGCCTCTGAGTATTAGAAACTCTTAAATTCTTTTATTTTTATTTTTATTTATTTTTTAGTTTTTTTGGATACAAAGTCTCACTCTATCCCCCAGGCTGGTGTGCAGTGGCACAATCTCAGCTCACTGCAACCTCCACCTCCCAGGTTCAAGCGATTCTCATGCCTCAGCCCCCCAGGTAGCTGGGATTACAGGTGCCTGCCACCACACTTGGCTAATTTTTTGTATTTTTAGTAGAGATGGGGTTTCGCCATGTTGGCCAGGCTGGTCTCAAACTCCTGACCTCAGGTGATCCTCCTGCCTCAGACTCCCAAAGTGCTGGGAATACAGGCATAAGCCACTGCACTCGGCCAACAATTTTGTATACAGCAAACCTTAAACTATTTTTTTAAAGGCCTATTAGAGCTAATAAATGAATTCAGCAGTGCAGGACATAAAATCAACATGCAAAAACCAGTTGTATTTCTGTATATGAACAACATGAGAATGATATGAAAAGGAAGGCCAGGCACGGTGGCTCACACCTGTAATCCCAGCACTTTGGGAGGCCAAGGAGGGAGGATCATCTGAGGTCAGGAGTTCGAGACTCGCCTGGCTAACATGGTGAAACCCCATCTCTACCAAAAATACAAAAAATTAGCCAGGCATGGTGGCAGGTGCCTGTAGTCTCAGCTACTTGGGAGGCTGAGGCATGAGAATAGCTTGAACCCAGGAGGTGGAGGTTGCAGTGAGCCGAGATCATGCCACTGCACACTAGCCTGGGCGACAGAGTGAGACTCTGTCTTAAAAAATAAAAAAAAGGCTGGGCGCGGTGGCTCACACCTGTAATCCCAGCACTTTGGGAGGCCGAGGCGGGTGGATCACAAGGTCAGGAGATCGAGACCACGGTGAAACCCCGTCTCTACTAAAAAAATACAAAAAATTAGCCGGGTGAGGTGGCGGGCGCCTGTAGTCCCAGCTACTCAGGAGGTGGAGGCAGGAGAATGGCGTAAACCCGGGAGGCGGAGCTTGCAGTGAGCCGAGATCGCGCCACTGCACTCCAGCCTGGGTGACAGAGCGAGACTCCGTCTCAAAATAAATAAATAAATAAAAAATAAATAAATAAATAAAAATAAAAAAAGGAAAAGGAAAGGACATTAATTAACAATATGAAAAGGAAGAAAACAATTCCACTTACAGTAGCATCAAAAAATGCAATACTTAGGTATACGTTTAACCAAAAAAATGAAAAATTTGTATACTGAAAACTACAAAACACTGCCAAAAGAAATTAAATACCTAAATAAAGATAGCCCATGTTAACTGATTGGAAGACTTAACATTGTTAAGATGACAATCCTGCCCAAAGCAATCTACAGATTCAATTCAGTCCCTACCAAAATTCCAACAGTATCCTTTGCAGAAATATTTAAAAATTCATCCTGAAATTCACATGGAATCTCAAGGGTCCTCTAATAGCAAAAATAACTGGAAAATTAGAACAAAGTTGGAAGACTCACACTTCTGATATTTAAACTTAGTATAAACCTACAGTATCAAAACAGTGTGATACTGGCATAAAGACAGAACTATACAGACCAATGAAACAGAATACAGAGCCCAGAATAAACCCTCACATATACTGTCAAATGATACTCGACCATGGTGCCAACACCGTTTAATGGGAAAGGGATAGTATCTTCAACAAATAGTGCTGGGAAAACTGGATATCCACAAAGAAAAAAATCAGAACCTTATAATACCACATATAAAAACTGACTCAAAATGGATCAAAGCCTTAAACATAAAAGCTAAAGTTAAAAAACTCTTAGAAGAAAACATACGGGGAAAGGTTCATGACACTGGATTTGTCCATAATTTCTTAGATATGTCACCAAAGACACAGGCAATAAAAAAAAAAGATAAATCAGCTTCATCAAACTTAAAACTTTCTTGCATCAAAGGACACTATCAACACAGTGAAAAGGCAAACAGCTTCAGAATGAGAGAAAATATTTGCAAACCATGTATCTGATAAGAAATTAATATCCAGAATATATAAAGCAGGGGTCCCTAACCCCTGGGTCACAGATTAATACCAATCTGTGGTCTGTTAAGAACCGAACCACAAAAGCACAAGGTGAGCAGTGGGTGAACGAGCATTATTGCCTAAGCTCTGCCTCCAGTCAGATCAGCAGGGGCACTAGATTC
The DNA here is from genome assembly GCF_003255815.1 of Theropithecus gelada. Taxonomy (NCBI): domain Eukaryota; kingdom Metazoa; phylum Chordata; class Mammalia; order Primates; family Cercopithecidae; genus Theropithecus; species Theropithecus gelada. Next base: position 89,488,840 of record NC_037669.1, read on the forward strand.
TCATAGGAGTGTGAACCCTATTGTGAACTGTGCATGTGAAGGATCTAGGTTGCACGTTCCTTATGAGAATCTAATACCTGATGATCTTGAGGTGGAACAGTTTCATCCCGAAACCATCCCCTCTGTGGTCCGTTGAAAAATTGTCTTCCACGAAACCAGTCCCTGGTGCCAAAAATGTTGCAGACTACTGAAATAAAGAACTCCTACACTTCAAAAACAAAAAAACAAAAACAAAAACAAAATTGAGGCCAGGCACAGTGGCTCATGCCTGTAATCTCAACATTTTGGAAGTTCGAGGCAGAAGGATCTCTTGAAGCTAGAAGTTCAAAACCAGTCTGGGCAACATAGCAAGACTATTACCTCTAAAAAATAAAAAATAAATTAACTAGGCACGGTGGCACACAGCTGTAGTCCCAGCTAGCCAGGAGGCTCAGGTGGGAGAATCCCCTGAGCTCAAGAGTTTGAAACTGCAGTGAGTTATGATCATGCCACTGCGCTCCAATCTGGTGACAGGGTAAGACTCTGTCTCAAAAAAAAAAAAAAAACTTTTTAAATTGACTTCCAAAATGGGCAAAGGATTTGAACAGACATTTTTTCCAAAAAAGACATACAAACGGCCAACAAGCACATGAGAAGATTCTCAACATCACTAATCATTAGGGAAATACAAATCAAAACCACAATGAGACACCACTTCACATCTATTTGAAAGGCTATGATCAAAAATCAGAAAACAACAAGTACTGGGAAGGATGCAGAGGAACTAGAATCCTTGTGCACTGCTGGTGGGAATGTAAAGTAGTACAGCTACTACGGAAAACAGTACGCTAGTTCCTAAAAGCACTAAAGACAGAATTACCATATTGTTCAGCAATTCCACTTCTTGGTATATTCCCAAAGAAATAGAAAACAGGGAGCTTAACAAGTATTAGCATGCCAATGTTAACTGCAGCATTATCTACAATAGCCAAAAGGTAGAAACAACCCAAGCGTCCATCAGCAGAAGAATGAATAAATCAAATGTGGTATACCCATACACTGAAATATCATTCAGACATAAGAAAGAACAAAGTTACATAGACTACACCACGGATAAACCCTGAAGACCTCATGCTAAGTGAAATATGCCAGACACAAAAGGACAAACATTGTATGATTACTTTTTTTTTTTTTTTTTTTGAGACAGAGTCTCACTCTGTCGCCCAGGCTGGAGTGCAGTGGTACAATCTCAGCTCACTGAAAGCTCCGCCTCCTGGGTTGACACCATTCTCCTGCCTCAGCTTCCCGAGTAGCTGGGACTACAGGCGCCCGCCACCACGCCCGGCTAATTTTTTTGTATTTTTAGTAGAGACAAGGTTTCACCATGTTAGCCAGGATGGTCTTGATCTCTTGACCTCGTGATCCGCCCACCTCGGCCTCCCAATGTGCTGGGATAACAGGCGTGAGCCACTATGCCCAGCCATGTGATTATATTTATATGAGTTACCTAGAATAGTCAAAATCACAGAGATAGAAAGTAGAGGCCAGGCACAGTGGCCTTTACTTGTAATCCCAGCACTTTGGGAAGCTGAAGTGGGTGGATCACAAAGTCAGGAGACCAGCTTGGCCAACATAGTGAAACCCCATATCTACTAAAAATACAAAAATTTGTTGGGCATGCTGGTGCGTGCCTGTAGTCCCAGCTACTCAGGAGGCTGAGGCAGGAGAATCACTTGAACCCAGGAGGCAGAGGTTGCAGTGAGCCAAGATCACACCACTGCACTCCATCCTGGGCAACAGAACGAGATTTCATCTCAAAATAATGAATGAATGGATGAATGAATGAATGAATGAAGGAAGGAAGAACAGTAGTTGCCAGGGGTTGGAGGTGAGGGGGAATAAAGAGTTATTTAACTGGTGTAGAATTTCAGTATGGGATAATGAAAAAATTGCAGAGATAGACATTTGATGATAGTTACACAACACTGTGAACACACTTAATGCCACAGAACTATATGCTTCAAAATGGGCAGGGCACAATGGCTCATGCCTGTAACCCCAGCTCTCTAGGAGGCCAAGGTAGAAGGGTCTCTTGAGACCAAGAGTTCAAGACCAGCCTAGGCAACATGGCAAGACCCCATCCATACAAAAAATTTAAAAGATTAGCCAGGCATGGTGGCACACACCTGTAGTACTAGTTACTGGTGAGGCTGAAGCAGAGGATCACTTGAGCCCAAGAGTTTGAGACTACAGTGAACTATAACTGCATCACTGCACTCCAGTCTGGGTGAGAGAGCAAGACCTTGTTTCAAAAAAAAATGGTAAAAATAGCAAATTTTATGTTACATATGTTTTGCCACAATAAAAATAAATTATAAACAATCATAGAGGAAAAGCTTCATGATCCTGACTTTGGTAATGGTTTCATAGCATGACACCACAAGTACAGACAACAAAATAAATTGGACTTCATCAAAATTTAAAATTTTTATACATCTAGAGACACCATCAAGTGAGCAAAAAGACAACCACAGGCCGGGCGCGGTGGCTCAAGCCTGTAATCCCAGCACTTTGGGAGGCCGAGACGGGTGGATCACAAGGTCAGGAGATCAAGACCATCCTGGCGAACACGGTGAAACCCCGTCTCTACTAAAAAATACAAAAAACTAGCCGGGCGAGATGGCGGGCGCCTGTAGTCCCAGCTACTCGGGAGGCTGAGGCAGGAGAATGGCGTGAACCCGGGAGGTGGAGCTTGCAGTGAGCTGAGATCCGGCCACTGCACTCCAGCCTGGGCGACACAGCGAGACTCCGTCTCAAAAAAAAAAAAAAAAAAAGACAACCACAGAATGGGAGAAATATTTCCAGATCACCTATCTGATAAAGCAGGGCTCCCCAACCCTGCTTTATCCCAGTTAGGAACTAAGCCACACAGCAGGAGGTGAGCAGTGGGTAAAGAAGCAAAGCCACATCGGTATGTATTTACAGCCACTCCCCACTGCTCACATTACCACCTGAGCTCCGCCTCCTGTCAGATCAGCAGCAGCATTAGATTCTCATAGGAGCATGAACCCCATTGTGAACTGCACATGCAAGGGATCTAGGTTGTATGCTCCTTATGAGAATCTAATGCCTGGCTGATATGGTTTGGCTGTGTCCCTACCCAAATCTTATCTTGAATTATAGCTCCCATAATCCCCATGTGTCATGGGAGGGACTTGGTGGGAGGTAATTGAATCATGGGACTGGTTACTCCCATGCTGCTGTTCTCATGAAGATTTGATGGTGAGTTCTCACAGGATCTGATGGTTTCACAAGGGGCTTTTCCCCGTTTTGCTCGGCACTTCTCCTTGCTGCTGCCATGTGAAGAAGGACATGTTTGCTTCCCCTTCTGCCATGATTTTAAGTTTCCTGAGGCCTCCCAAGGCATGCTGAACTACAAGTCAATTAAACCTCTTTTCTTTATAAATTACCCAGTTTCAGGTACGTCTTTATTAGCACCGTGAGTACAGACTAAGACACTGATGATCTGAGGTGAAGCTGAGGCAATGATGCTGGCACTGGGGAGCAGCTGCAAATACAGATTAACATTAGCAGAGAGGTTTGACAATCAATTGCTTGTAGGCTCATTTGAAACCCTATCAGTGAGTGGCAAGTGACAATTAAGCTGCATCGGGTGGCAGGCTTTATAGTGGCAAGTGAGCTAATGTACTTAACACAGCTGTATCTGGTGGCAGGCTTTAAGTCACAATCCGACACTTAATTTAGTCCTTAAATGGCCCACCCATTATTTTATTTACAGTCCATGCCTCTTTCCCACATGGTGTATTTGTCTCAGTCACAGTTTTGGTAAGCCCACAAGCTAGCTCTAGCCAAAATGAGTAAAAAATAAACATCACTGGAAAGCTTCTTTGAAAAGTGGGGAAGACTCAATGATGAGACAGAAGACTCTAAGACACTCTAAGAATGCCAACAATAAAGAAAGCTGCATTTAAAAGAAAATACCGGCTGGGCATGGTGGCTCATGCCTGTAATTCCAGCACTTTAAGAGGCCGAGGCAGGCAGGATCACCTGAGGTCAGGAGTTTGAGACCAGCCTGGCCAACATGGCGAAACTCTGTCTCTACTAAAAATACAAAAATTAGCCTGGTGTGGTGGCATGTGCCTATAAGCCCAGCTACTCGGGAAGCTGAGCCAGGAGAATCGCTTGAACCCAGGAGGTAGAGGTTGCAGCGAGGCAGAGGCTGTACTCCAGCCTGGGCAACAGAGCAAGACCCCATCTCACAAATCAATCAATTAATTAATGAAAATACCAAGAGTTCTACTTACATTACAGGTTCCTTGCAACAAATGATTCACATTCTCCAAGTGCTTTGTATAATATGTGGCAACCAGCTATCCAACAAAGCCATGAAAACCTTCAAAACTGTCTCACCACATGGAGACCAAGCACCCTGCATTAAAAGACAAGCCTTTGGAGTTTTTCAAAAGAAAAAAAAAATGAAACACTAAGAATAGAAGCAATTACTGGAGGCCAAGTGCAGATCAAATGTGTCTGCACTTGAGAGCATCATTCTTAGTGGCTAACCACATCGCTAAAACTAAGAAGCCCTTTATTATTGGTGAAAAGTTGATCCGGCCTGCTGCTGAGGACATTTGCCATAAACTTTTAGGAGAGGCTGCAGTTCAAAAGGTGGCACACAATCCTCTTTTGGCTAGTACTATAATTAGACAAATAGATAAAATAGCAGAATATATTGAGGTACAACTGTAAGAGAGGACTGAGTCACTGTGGCACACAATCCAGGTTGACAAGTCCAGCAATGTTGACAAGGCAACAGTGCTTGCTTTTGTGCAATATATTTTTCAGGAGGATGCACATGAGGATATGTTGTGTGTACCTTTGTTGCCAACCAGCACCACAGCTGCAGAACTATTCAAGTCTCTGATTACATATCAGGAAAACTGAATTGGTCATTTTGTGTCAGTATATGCATAGATGGAATGGCTGCCATAACTGGACAGCTTTCTTTTTTTTTTTTTTTTTTTTTGAGATGGAGTCTCGCGCTGTCGCCCAGGCTGGAGTGCAGTGGCCGGATCTCGGCTCACTGCAAGCTCCGCCTCCCGGGTTCACGCCATTCTCCTGCCTCAGCCTCCCGAGTAGCTGGGACTACAGGCGCCCGCCACCTCGCCCGGCTATTTTTTTGTATATTTTTTAGTAGAGACGGGGTTTCACTGTGTTAGCCAGGATGGTCTCGATCTCCTGACCTCGTGATCCGCCCGTCTCGGCCTCCCAAAGTGCTGGGATTACAGGCTTGAGCCACCGCGCCCGGCCAACTGGACAGCTTTCTAATTTCACTACTGAGGTCAAAGAGGTCACTTCGGAATGTGAGTCTATGCACTGTGTCAAAAAATGACCAAAAAAAATGTCGCCTAAACTTAACATTTTGCAGGATGTGATTAAAATTATCAACCACATTAAAGTACACGCCCTTAGCTCATGTCTATTTGCACAGTTCTGTGAGGAGATGGATGCAGAGCTTACGTGTCTTCTCTTATATACAGAAGTGAGATGGCTTTCTAACGGTAGATCACTGGCCAGAGTTTTTGAGTTATGAGAGCAGCTCCAGTGATTTCTTTTAGAAAAACAGTCACCACTGGCAGCACATTTCAGTGACACAGAATGGGACACAAACTGCTTACTTCTGTGACATATTCAACCTGCTCAATCTGTCACTTCAAGGGAGAACAACAACTGTGTTCAAATCAGCAGATAAAGTAGCTGCATTCAAAGCCAAACTGGAATTATGAGGGCGATGAGTGAACACCGGGATTTCGCAGAATTTTTTTTTTTTTTTTTTTTTTTTGGGTGACGTAGTCTCACTCTGTTACCCAGGCTGGAGTGCATTGGCGTGATCTTGGCTCAATGCAACCTCTGCCTCCCAAGTTCAAGTGATTCTCCTGCCTCAAACTCCCGAGTAGCTGGGATTACAGGCACCTGCCATCATGCCCAGCTATTTTTTGTATTTTTAGTAGAGATGGGGTTTTACCATGTTGGCCAGGTTGGTCTCAAACTCCTGACCTCAAGTGATCCTCCCACCTTGGCCTCCCAAAGTGCTGGAATTACAGGAGTGAGCCACTGTGCCCAGCTTTTTTTTTTTTTTTTCTGAGACAGAGTCTTGCTCAGTCGCCCAGGCTGGAGTGCAGTGGCACAATCTCAGCTCACTGCAAGCTCCGCCTCCCGGGTTCATGCCATTCTCCTGCCTCAGCCTCCCGAGTAGCTGGGACTACAGGCGGCCGCCACCACAACCAGCTAATTTTTTTTGTATTTTTAGTAGAGACAGGGTTTCACCATGTTAGCCAGGATGGTCTCGATCTCCTGACCTCGTGATCTACCCACCTCGGCCTCCCAAAGTGCTGGGATTACAGGCATGAGCCACCGCACTGGCCTTTTTTGTTTGTTTGTTTGTTTTTGAGACAGAGTCTCGCTCTGTTGTCCAGGTTGGAGTGCAGTGGCACAATCTCGGCTCACTGCAGCCTCCACCTGCCAGATTCAAACGATCCTCCTACCTCAGCCTTCCCAGGAGCTGGGATTACAGGTGCATGCCACCATGCCCAGCTAATTTTTGTATTTTCAGTAGAGATGGGGTTTCACCATGTTGGCCAGGCTGGTCTCAAACTCCTGACCTCAGGTGATCCACCTGCCTTGGCCTCCCAAAGTGCTGGGATTATAGTTGTGAGTCACCACACTCGGCCAGCAGAGATTTTAAAAGAGACTGAGCCAGGGCCTTCTTTCTTCCAGCTGGTGCATGATCACCTATCTCAGCTTTCAAAAGAGTCTGAGCATTATTTCCAAACCACAAAAGGCCCCCAAACTGGGAAGGAATAAATCCACGACCCATTTGTGAATAAACCAGGTGAACTGACTTTGTGCGCGCTAGAAGAGGATCAACTGCTTGAGATTAGAAATGACGGTAGCCTTAATAGTATGCTTGGGACAACTTCAAATCTCCATACATTCTGGATTAGAGTCAAGGTAGAATATCCTGAGATTTCCACAAAAGCACTGAAAAGCCTGCTTCCATTTCCAACATCTTATTTTTGTGCAGCAGAGTTTTCTGGAGTGATGGCAACCAAAGCGAGACTAAGACATTGACTAGACATAAGCAACACACTTCTGGTGTCACTGTCTTCCGTCACCCCCAGATGGGACCATCTAGTTGCAGGAAAACAAGTTCAGGGCTCCCGTTGATTCTGCATCATGGTGAGTTGTATAGTTATTTCATTATACATTTCAATGTAATAAAAATAGAAATAAAGTACACAATAAATGTAGTGCACTTGAATCATCCCAAAACCATCCCCTCATCCTGTCCATGGAAAAACTACGTTCCATAAAACTAGCCCCTGGTGTCAAAAAGGTTGGGGACTGCTGTATAAAGGATTACTATCCAAAAAATATAAAGAACTCCTATAACTCAACAACAAAAAACCAAACAACTCAATTAGAAAATGGGCAAGGCTTTGGAGATGCCACTGCCCCTGAAAGCTCCCTGCCACCAGCCATGGTCAACCCCACCATGCTCTAGGCCATGGACAGCCCCTGAGCCACGTGTCCTTTGAGCTGTTTGCAGACAAAGTTCCAAAGACAGCAGAAAACTTTCACGCTGCAACCACTGGAGAAAAACGATTTGGTAATAAGGGTTCCTGCTTTCATATAAATATTCCAGAGTTTTTGTGTCAGGGTGGTGACTTAACACACCATAATGGTGTGGCAATTTTCATAATGGTGTGGCAACATCCATAGGAAAAACTAGCAATTTTCCTATGGATGTCAGCGAGGAAGAAACAAATATCCCTGTATTAATGTCATAACCATCGTAATCACTTGTCTGTATTAATAATGTCAAATCACCAGAAACTCAGTTAAACAATTGATACTCAAGAAGCAGAACTGGTAGTAGGGGACCTTTTACTTTTGTCATGCTTGAGGATTTACTCCTCTCAAGCATGTATCAATTTTGAAATTTTTCTTTTTTTTTTTTTTTTTTTTTTTTGAGACGAAGTCTCACTCTGTCGCCCAGGCTGGATTGCAGTGGCGCGATCTCTGCTCTCACTGCAAGCTCCGCCTCCCGGGTTCACGCCATTCTCCTGCCTCAGCCTCCCATGTAGCTGGGACTACAGGCGCCCGCCACCGCGCCCGGCTAATTTTTGTATTTTTAGTAGAGACGGGGTTTCACCGTGTTAGCCAGGATGGTCTCGATCTCCTGACCTCGTGATCCGCCTGTCTGGGACTCCCAAAGTGCTGGAATTACAGGCGTGAGCCACCGAGCCCAGCCAAAATTTTTCAAAATGCAAATCTGCGGAGGAAATAATGCCCTATTATAACAAAGATGCAGAAAACAAGTACTCTCACTGTCCTGGAGGGCAATCTGGCAACAGTTAATTTCAAACAACTAACTGCTCAAAAGTAGGAAAATAAGTAAAGGACAGTATATATGTATTACAGAACGGCAGTCTTAAAAGAGTGAAGAATCCAGATATAAGAACATGTTCAAAATACAATAGATTTAAAATAAAAGTAGATCATAAGACAATATAAGCAGTACGGTTCCAAATTTATTTTAAATGCCTACTTAAATGTATATACAAAAATAAAAAAATAAAAAGATATGCCAATATGTTGAGAGGTACTGTCCGGGTAACGAAAATAAGACATCACCTTTATGTTCTTTTTTGTATGTTTTTCTGTATTTACTGACATTTCTGTAATGATATATATGTTATGTAATCAGAAGGAAATGTTACACAGGAAAATAAAAAGCTCAAATGTATTCAAGATACTGAATTCACAATATAGGAAAGACTAAATATGTCATATTTTAGAAAAAATTCTAACAAAAATAGACAAAATCTTTTCTTGGTGCTCTTAAAGGTTTAACCTTGAATTCCCTGGAAAAGTCACTCATCCAAAACACAGCATTCCCCAAAGATGTCAAACAAAAGAGGTATTGTCAGGATAAGTTCAAACTGCATCCCAATTACCTGCTGTAAGACTTCTGGATCACTGTTGTGATGACTGTGAAACTGGAGGTGAGAGAGAGGGATTCATACCGGAACCCTAAGGCTCCCACTCAAAATCTGTCATTTGAACTTAGCCATAGGCACTAAACCTCTCTAACAGGCTCAAGAAAGAGAAAGGGGGCCGGGCGCGGTGGCTCAAGCCTGTAATCCCAGCACTTTGGGAGGCCGAGGCGGGTGGATCACGAGGTCAGGAGATCGAGACCATCCTGGCTAACATGGTGAAACCCCGTCTCTACTAAAAATACAAAAAACTAGCCGGGCGTGGTGGCGGGCGCCTGTAGTCCCAGCTACTCGGAGGCTGAGGCAGGAGAATGGCGTGAACCTGGGAGGCGGAGCTTGCAGTGAGCCCAGATCGCGCCACTGCACTCCAGCCTGGGTGACAGAGCGCAAGACTCCGTCTCAAAAAAAATAAAATAAAATAAAATAAAATAAAAGAAAGAGAAAGGGCAAGAGAAAAAAAGAAGTATACTCATGACGTCACAAATTTCTAACAATCAAATATTATTACGTTTACAGCCTGCCTTTTAAAATACCATCAGGATTAATAAAACAAAATAAAATTCTTCACTAGGTTGGATTCTTAATAATTAAGCATTCACCAGTCACTCACTATGAACTAGGTCCTGATGATACAAACATGAAGACAAAGTTCCTTATCCTCAGTCCCTGAGGCAGAGATGCAATTAAGCATGATCAAAAAGGCTAAATGCCATACTAGAGGTTGGTACCAACTGCAGTAGAAGCAGCAATGCTTATTTATATCAGGCAGAGTGGGAAAAGGCATAAAAAAGAGACGACATTTGAGCTTTTTCAGTTAACATTCCCCAAGCAGAGAAAGGGAATCATGGGATTCCAATGATATAACAACACCCTGAGCAAAGCAATAAAGGTAGGAACATTATAGCCCTGTCTGGAAAAGGGTAAGTTGCCCAGCATATCTAGAGCACAGAAAATGCGGAGAGAGACTGGGCACAGTGGCTCACGCCTGTAATCCCAACACTCTGGGAGGTCAAGGCAGGCAGATCACTTGAGGTCAGGAGTTCAAGACCAGCCAAGAGAAGAGGGAAGAGGGGAGAGGGGAAAGGGGAGAGGGGAGATGGGAAAGGGGAAAGGGGAGAGGGGAGAAGGGAGAGGGGAGAGGGAAGAGGGGAGAGGGAAGAGGGGAGAGGGGAGAGGGAGGGGGGTCGGGAAGAGGAGAGCAGGGAGGGGAAGGAGAGGAGGGGAGGGGAGAGAAAATGTAGAGAAAATGTCAGAAACAAAACTCTGAGAAAAGTTTAGTGCCACCCTTCCTCCTGTACAGGAAGACGAAAATGAAGTTAACATCTTTTCAAAGCTGATATTTCTTTCTCATTCCCCATGCCTTAGTAAGTCCACACAGACCTTTTAGTAGCATCTTTGCCCCTTGTTAAAACACCGTAGCCATGAACTAAGGCTAAGGAGCCCATCCTAACCCCAAACATTATCAAGTTCACAAAGGTGGCACAGCTGGCACTATCAAAAAATGTTCACACAGATAATCTGCATTCAAATCACAACACTGCAAACACTACTTGTTTATACACTAGACATAATTTCTCCCTAGGACAATAAAATTTTCTTCCTCTCCTGTCCAACCCTTTTTATTCTTTTTTTTTTTTTTTTTTTGAGGAGTCTCACTCTGTCGTCAAGTTGGAGTGCAGTGGCGTGATCTCAGCTCACTACAAGCTCCGCCTCCCAGGTTCACGCCATTCTCCTGCCTCAGCCTCCCGAGTAGCTTGGACTACAGGCACCCGCCACCACGCCCGGCTAATTTCTTCTATTTTTTACTAGAGACAGGGTTTCACCATACTAGCCAGGATGGTCTCGATCTCCTAACCTCGTGATCCGCCTGCCTCAGCCTCCCAGAGTGCTGGGATTACAGGCTTGAGCCACCACGCTCGGCCCTGTCCAACATTTTTATTAACCACTTGGAAAAACATAGAAGACAAACTGTGTAAAGGTTCAAAGAAAATATAGTAATATCTTGGATCACAAACTTAAGCTTCAAAAAGATTTGACAGGTTGTACTCATGAGCCAAATACAGTGGTTAAAATGTTTTTTTTTGTTTTTTTTTTTTTTGAGACGGAGTCTCGCTCTGTCGCCCAGGCTGGAGTGCAGTGGCCGGATCTCAGCTCACTGCAAGCTCCGCCTCCCGGGTTCCCGCCATTCTCCTGCCTCAGCCTCCCGAGTAGCTGGGACTACAGGCGCCCACAACCGCGCCCGGCTAATTTTTTGTATTTTTAGTAGAGACGAGGTTTCACCGTGGTCTCGATCTCCTGACCTTGTGATCCGCCCGCCTCGGCCTCCCAAAGTGCTGGGATTACAGGCGTGAGCCACCGCGCCCGGCTAACAGAAATAGAGGACTACGTGCTCGCAAACCAGACGTTCCCGATATGTCCTGCTCTTGCAAACGAAGCAGGGCGTTCCCGATAAGTCCTGCTCTTGCAAACGAAGCGGGGCTTCCTTCCCTACAAACAGGGAGGACAAAGGAGCCAGCTGCAAACAGCAGACCCTGGGGGCTTGTTTATGTGTAAACATCTTGAAAATCCAGAAAGTCAGGGAAACGTCAGAAAAACAACAATGTGTCTTGTAACTTGGCAACATTCCACAAACGACTGTATAAAATAAAGCAGAGCACACCATTCGGGGCGGCCGCCATGTTTGTCTTGTCTTGTGTTGTCTTGTGTGTTCATTCCTTTGTTTAGGAAACACGTGGACCCCAACAAATATTGTTTAAATGAAACTAAAATTTTACATTTCTGTTTAATATCATACAAGTTCAGGATGGACGGGATATAGCTTGACCTCAGTTCATATAAAATAAAACTTAGAGTTATCATTTCAGTATCAGCAATTAGTGTGAAATGGCAGCTCAGAAGTCTCTAAAAATCAGTCTTTATATCACATTAACAAAAATGTCCAATTCAGTGCTACAAATACGTGTGTAAAACCTTCTGCATGCCTGGTTCTGAGGTGCATCGGCCAAGAATACAAAGACCCGCCAGGTGCGGTGGCTCACGCCTGTAGTCCCAACACTTGGGAGGATCACGGAGTCTTACTCTGTCACCCAGGCTGGAGTGCAAGGGTGCGATCTCGGCTCACTGCAACCTCTGCCTCCCAGGTTCAAGCGATTCTCCTGCCTCAGCCTCCCGAGTAGCTGGGATTACAGGCGTGCACCACTACACCCAGCTAATTTTTGTATTTTTAGCAGAGGTGGGGTTTCATCATGTTGACCAGGCTGGTCTCAAACTCCTGACCTCAAGGGATCCACCCACCTAGGCCTCCCAAAGTGCTGGGAATACAGACATGAGCCACTGCGCCTGGCCCAAGATAACAATTTTAAATGTATTTTTTTATTGTAGGTCATAGTCAAAAGTTGGAAAGACATTGGTCTAATGAACAGGATAAAGTATACACATCACTATAAACTACAAAGTATAACAGGATTTAACAGAATAAAATATATCTGGTTGGAGAAAGAGAGGGGTAGGGCCAAGAATCTAGGAAAGGATTTACAGAGATAACAATATATGAGAGAAGTCTTGGCAGGCTGGAAATAATTTAAGAAATAAAGACATGGGGGAAAGGCACTCTATGTAGAAGGAACAATATGAACAAAGACATGATGCAGCAAATAAGTGTTTAATGGTCCTGGGACATGGCAGCACTGGTTATAAGTTAAGCACAAACAGAAGAACCTGAGGAAAGTTCAGTTTGGCTAACGTGTAAAGTATTAACAAGTCAGTGGATGAGGCTGAACATGCACATCTGAACCATAACATGAAAGTGTTGGATACATGATAAACCATGAATGCTAGCTATTCCAACTAGTCTTAGCTCTGGGGCCTTAAACCATATTATCTCTAAGATTTCTTAGAGTTCTAAAATTTATGACTTACTGAAGAGCTATGATATAAGTTATTTATATGCAGGCACAGAACAAGGACTTATAAGAAACTACAGGGATTCATTACTCTACCCAATAAGAAAGAATGTTCTCATTACAGCTAACAATAAAATGGGCTGTCCCAAAAAGTAGTGAGGGCACTGGCAATAGATATGTTTGAATATAGGCCAAATACATATCTGTTGAAGGTATGGTACTAAATCAGTACTATCAAGTTCTGTGTTTATCACACTCTAATTCTTCTATCATGTTGGTTCTCACTTATTAGCAAGAGCTCATGAATGAGTTCCAAAGGGAGAGGGAGAATCATATTGAAGTAGGAGGATGGGATTTTATTCCATTGTAGATAAGCAGGAAAATGGGAAGCTTCTGAATGACATTTCCCAACATAGTAATTATCTTTACTAGAGTATCCTAAGGTGTGATATAGCAAATCAACTGCAAGTACTTAGCTAAAATAATTTGGTGATGTACAAAAAAAAAATTTTAAGGTTTTAAGAGCTAAAATATGTGAAAAAAAATACTTGCTTTTCCAGGCAAAAGCTGTCAAAAGGGGGTATGCAAACATTTAAATGCATAATCATCAACAGGTTTGGTTTGTTCATTACAATAAAAGCATAACATTGGAATTAAAATCCTAATATAGCATATCCAATAATGCTCACATATTGGGAATAATTTCAGATCATTCTTAAAGAATAAAGACACAAAAATTTTAAAAAATTCAAAATACAAGCTATTAAAAATTAAAATTTAGCACCAATATAAAAATATGGTATGAAGATAAAGTAGTTTCAAACTCAATGACCATTCTTTTGAGACTGTCCTGCTTCAGAATGCGTCTAATACTACACAGAAATAGGTGCCATGTTTACAATTTAGCTTAATGTTTCTAAATCATAGTCTAATACTGCATGATAAAATGAACTAGAAATCTGAAGTCTACTGAATAGATTTAAGATGATTAAAAACTTAAACATAAGACCCAAAACTATAAAACTACTAAAAGAAAACATAGGGAAAATGCTTCAGGACATTCATCTAGGCAAAGATTTTATGACTAAGACCTCAAAAGCACAGGCGACAAAAACAAAAATAGACACATGGGGCTGCATTAAACTAAAAGCTTCTGCACAGCAAAGGAAACAAACAGTAAAGAGACAATCTACAGAATGGGAGAAAATATTTGCAAACTATTTATCTGATAAGGGACTAAAATACAGAATATACAAGGAACTCAACAGCAAAACCAAACAACCCCATTAAAAAGTAGGCGACAGGCCGGGCGCAGTGGCTCAAGCCTGTAACCCCTGCACTTTGGGAGGCTGAGACGGGCGGATCGCGAGGTCAGGAGATCGAGACCATCCTGGCTAACACGGTGAAACCCCGCCTCTACTAAAAAATACAAAAAACTAGCCAGGCGAGGTGGCAGGCGCCTGTAGTCCCAGCTACTCGGGAGGCTGAGGCACGAGAATGGCCTAAACCCAGGAGGCGGAGCTTGCAGTGAGCTGAGATCCAGCCATTGCACTCCGGCCTGGGAGACAAGAGCGAGACTCCATCTCAAAAAAAAAAAAGCAGGCGACAGGCTGGGCACAGTGGCTCATACCTGTAAACCCGCCACTCCTCAGGAGGGAGGGCCTCCTGAGGCCGGGAGCTCAAGACCAGCCTGAGCAAAATAGCAAGACCCCGTCTCTACAAAAAAAAATTTAAAATTAGCTGGGCATGGTGGCATGGAATTGTTGTCCTAGTTACTGGAGAGGACAGCGTGAGCCCAGGAGTTCAAGGTTACCGTGAGCTACAATCATGCCATAGCACACTAGCCTGGGTAACAAAGCAAGACCTCATCTTTTTTAAAAAAAAAAAAAAAAAAAAAAAAGCAGGGCACAGTGGCTCACGTCTGTAATCCCAGCACTTTGAGAGGCCAAGGCGGGCAGATCACTTGAGGTCAGGAGCTCGAGACCAGCCTGGCCAATATGGTGAAACCCCGTCTCTACTAAAAATACAAAAAAATTAGCCAGGCGTGGTGGCGCACACCTGTAATCCTAGCTACTCAGAAGGCTGAGACAGAAGAATCACTTGAACCCAGGAAGTGGAGATTGCAGTGAGCCGAGATCACACCACTGCATTCCAGTCTGGGCGTCACAGCAAGACTCTGTCTAAAAAAAAAAAAAAGAAAAGAAAAGAAAAAGAAAAAGGAAAAAAAAGTTTAAAAAGTCCAATACAGAAATAAAATTCCTTAAATGTAACTATCCAGTTTAAATTGAAAACTGTAGAGTATATCTCATCTTTCAAGCCAGAGTCATACTACTGACACATTCCTCTCGGAGGACACAGTGTAATAATACAATCTGTGGCTTAGAATCTCAAAGTTCTACATCCAAATCTCAACTCAGCACTTACTATCTAAAGTACCTTAGATCAGTTACTTAATTTCTCTGAGCTAAAGCTTCTTTCTCATCTGTTTAAAAAAGAGGGGAGAGGCGGTGATATAGTGTAAAGCTCAAGTAGAATCATGAATGTGGAAGTTCCCCATAAACACTAAACAAGACATCAAGCACATCCTCACTTTTCAGAACAAAATAAAGTTATAGGTATATGAAATCTTTCCTACCCCTAGTGGATGATGTCTTTACCTCTAAAGGGGTATTGGGGTCCTTCCAGAGGTTGCAAAGGTTGGGCTTCCCTCACTGAATAAATACCTAAAGAGCACACTGTCTTCAGACAGTGTGAATTCTAGTACATTTACCAACAGATTTACTCAAATTTTGTGAACACTAATTATTTCAGATCTGGTTTCAAGGATCTATTCCCTCCCCACCTTCAGATTATTTTCCTGCAACACAGGATCTTTACAAGTTTCTTTTAAGGACTCAGGGTTCGTTTTTTTTGTTTGTTTGTTTTGGTTTTTTGTTTTTAAGTGCTTTTCTTCCCTATCTGGGGAAACCTAACCAAAAGGAAATTAGGTAAAAATAATGCATAAAATATGCATTACTTTTTAAATAGGAAAAAATATAACATTACAAAACTAAAATGTAAGGTCTTCAGATTGGTAATGAAAAAAATTTTTCATGTTCTACTAAAAGGGATTAAGAAAAAATAAGCAATAAATGCCCTAAATTATTTAAAAATTTGCCTTAGCTGGGCACAGCAGTTCACAGGCATAATCCCAGTGACTCAGGAGGCTGAGATGGGAGGATAACTTGAAGCCAGCAGTTTGAGACAAGCCTGGGCAACATAGCAAGACCATATAACTAAAAAATACTTTTTTAATTAAAATTTTAAAATTAGCCAGGCAAGGCTCGGCATGGTGGCTCACACCTGTAATCCAAGCACTTCGGGAGGCCAAGGCGAGCGGATCATGAGGTCAGGAGATCAAGGCCATCCTGGCTAACACAGTGAAACCCCATCTTTGCTAAAAATACAAAAACAAAATTAGCCGGGCATGGTGGCGGGCACCTGTAGTACCAGCTACTCGGGAGGCTGAGGCAGGAGAATGGCATGAACCCGGGAGGCGGAGCTTGCAGTGAGCCAAGATCATGCCACTGTACTCCAACCTGGACGATAGAGCAAGACTCCATCTCAAAAAAAGGAAAAAAAAATATTAGCCAGGCAAGGTGGTAAACACCTGTAGTCCCAGCTACCTGGGAGGCTGCAGTGGGAAGACTGCTTGAGCCCAGGAGTTCAAGGCTGCAGAGAGCTATGATCTTGCCACTGCCCTCTAGCCTGGATGACAACAGCAGAATCCCATCTCTCAAACAAAAAAAAAACAAAAAAAACAAAAAAATTGCCCATGACAGCAGCAGAATAAACAAGATGACCTGAAGCAGTTTCCACTTCTAAGACGTCAAACTAATACATACATACTCAAACCTTTACCGCTTCTCTATTCAAGGAATTTAATTACAAACATTCTTGTTTTAAAAATTGTTTGGTGTTTGTTGCTCCTGCTGTTGCTCCTGTTAGAGGGTAAGAAAAGTATTTTCTTGGTTTTCGTATTCTACATTTGGTACTTTGGGTACAGTCAGTATAGGGAAAGACAGGTGTTTCACAAAAATAGCTGGATTTTTCTCACCTAATACACTTTAGAGCAGGAAGCTTCTTGGAAAGGTAGAATAAAGAATGGAAGGATGCAGGACTTTCCAAGCATTCATGGCAACAGAAAGGAAAGCAGAGATTCTCTAAGAGGGAAAGAGACATAAGAAGTCAAAACACGGGCGAATGGGTACGGTAAAGAACAGTACCTTACAGTACCAGAGAAAGAAAGCAAGACAGTCAAGTATATCACAAAATACTGCCCACTGCCAAGAAGAAAATTAAGGAAAATATACAATCGTTGAAAGACAAAAAAAAAAGTATTAACAATCTTTGGGATTCAGTTTCTTCATCTGTGATAGTCTTAAGACTACTCTGGGAATCGACATGGGGTTACCTAAGTGAGAGTCCCGGGCACATTGACAGGCCGATCACTGACCCTCCGAAAAGGATAATGTCCTCCCCACTGCCTAAAGTCACTCACAGAATATTATAATGGAAAGGGGAGCTCAGTAATCACCTCATCCTAAATGAATAAACCAAACAATTCAGTCGTGTTATAACCTGTACAGAATTCCTATATTATAAAAAATTTAATAAGATATTACTATAGGATCTCAAAGCCTTACCAATGTCAAATACAAATGAACGGCTGCAGTGGAAAAAAGCCTTTGTACTGCTGCAACAGGAGACTCCTTCCCTCACTAACATCAGGGCAAAAGGAGGCCCTCGAGGCCCTCCTCCACAAATTTCTCCAAACTGGTAGGAAGTTAAGTATAAGGGGTTTCCCTCTCTGCTATATGGTTATAGGTTGACAAACAGAAACAGAAATCTGTGCTCCAACTTAGTCATAAAAATCAAAGTTGAAACTCAAACATTTTCTCACAGGAAAATGATAATGGTTAAATTTTCAAGCTAGCCCTCATAGCAATTAAATGATGCAGCAAAAATGCCATTTTAATTGACTATTTTTCTCATAAGTATAATGAATAAGCTACTTCATAAAGCGGATTTTATGAAAAGGTCTAGAAGTGTAGCCCTAACATCCTTATGGAAAAAAAAAAAAATTGTGTCCTGAGTTTTAAACAATTTACACAAAAACTTTTAGATCATAACTAAGGAGGGGACAGTAGAAGACTGTGAGATAAACAGGGAGAGAGTTGCTTGGTTTGGTAGAAAAGGCATCTAAATTATACTAAACCACAGCTGCTATGAAAACGTCTTCAGTGTAACTGTCTCTCTCATTTAGCAAGCATTTAAGCTCTGCCCTGAGCCCAATGCAGTGGCCTCCCAAAGGGAGTAACAATTTTTCTAAAGCTAAACACACAGTCCTAGGAATGCAAGAATTCCGTTGCATCTTGCTGGGTAAATCACACACCAAATCTTAGTGCTTTCAGATTCACATGTACCTATCTTGATTACCTTGCATTGGCTCTGTCTCAGAACTAACACACTTAGTGTTATTAGTCTAAATACTAAGGGGAAAAGAAGAAACTAACGCTTATTAAGCATTCCGCATGTTCTCATTTCACTTTCACAACCCTGTAAGATAGGTAAACATTATCCCCAATTTATACATTAAGAAAATGATGTTAAATTACTTGCCCACACCACCAGTAAAGAGAAGCTAGGACTCTGAATTCCACTTTGTTCACTATTCAAGGGCTCCTCCCCACCCCAAAAAAAGGGCTCCTTTCCCCTCCAAAAAAATCAATCATAGGGTGCCACTGAAGAGTTGACCACTCACATTAATTACTTGTTATTCTAGTTCAGCAGTTCTGGGAGCGAGTTATGAAGAAGATAAACCACCAATTCCTCATTTCACAGAATCAATTCAGTATTCAGGGAATACTCTAAGGGGTAAAATGTCCTTAGAGGTGAATCCTAGCTCTTCGCATCATTTCCCAATTCCTTCTCAATAGAGACTCTAGGACCAGAGCTCCCGTTATCACCTCCATCCTAGCATAGCTAATTGTTTCACAAAGTTTCCTTTTAAAACAAGGCTTTCTACCAGAATAGAAGACCTCTCTGCTGGTCCTCAAATTTAAATAAATTTCATTTTCACACGATAACCTGCCTAATAGCATTCCAAAACACTCGTTACCACCGCAGTTTCAAGTTATTTGGTAGTGAACTGTGAACTAAATCTTGACTAAATTGCAGTAAAGATGGGAAACAAAAATCTGTTTAGACAGATTTCCTATCTAAAATTTTCCATTACGAGCTTAGGAAAAACAAAACCTGTACACTCAACATTTTAAATCTGTTTCTAACTGAACAAGATGATAGGTGATGCAATGAGGCTTAACTCTATCATGTAATTGACACAAAAAACTAAAATTGTAAAACATTCAATACTTTAAATTACTGAATATTCTTTTTAAAGAAGTAGAATACTGTAAGAGTTATTTAGCTTCTGGAGTTTAACACTTATAACAGATAAAAAAAGGTTTCTAAGAGGAATAGGGTCTCAACTGAAAACAGGTTTAAAAAAAAAAAAAAAACCCGTGTCTATAAAACATCTAAACATTAATACATGTCCAAAAACATTTCCCATTGTAAAGTATTATTTCTAATACTAACGGCAAAACAAAACAGATGAAACATTTGCAGTCAAATGTCCAAATTTTTGAACTGAGAAAATGATGTCAACGTTTTTCATCCGTTTAAGGTTCCAGACCAAAAATAAACAGCCACCGGGTTCATCAATTCAGGTGCGGAAACTCATTAAAATTGAGCTTCTGGAGCGAAAAAAACATATTACCAGAATTTGGCTTCTCGGGTAAAATTGCCCGTGGCCCACACCAGAAACCTCGGGCAACTGCCCGGTCCTTGCCCACCCCTCCCGCGGACCGCACCTGCCAAGGCCGCACCGCCAGCGCCCCCTGCCGCCCTCTCTGCATAGAGACCCGCGCCCACCCCCGCACCCGCACCCGCACCCGCCCCCACCCCGCGCTAGCCCGGCGCCGAGGCCGCGCAGCCTGCGGGCAGGGGCGGGGGCGAGAGGATGCGAATCCAGGCGGGGCCGGGAGCTGGGCGCGTCCCTCAGAACCCCAGTCAAGGCCAGGCCGGAGCCTCACCTACCTACGCCGTATTTCTCCTCCTCCGTGGGGGTCCACATGACCGTGCCGGGCGCGGCCCCGCGGGCGCGGCAACCGGGCGACAACGCGGCGGAGACGGCCGCGGGCCCGGCTGTGGCGCACCGCGAGTCGAGGCGGGGACGGTCAGGCGGCGCGGGGCAGTGGGCGGCGCATCCCTCACAGGCCGTCCGGGATGCCGCCGCCACCCCCTCCACGTCTGGACCGCGAGGCTCCGCGGGTGGCCCAGCAGCCCCTGGCGGCGCGGGCGAAGGCTCGCCACCTGTCCTTCGCCGCTGCTCCCGTGCCGCCGCTTGCTTCCTCACAGCTCCGCCGCCGGGCTCCCGGCGCCGCCGCGGCTCGGCTCGCCCCAGCGGGCTCGCAGGACGCCCGCGCATGCGCCACTCCCTGCCGCGCAGGGGCTCGCGCTGCCCGGGCTCGCGCCGTCCCGAGCCCGCGCGCGAATCCACGCGCCGCTGCTGCGCGCCAGCGGAGGGAAATCCGCGAGAAGCGATTGGACTGCCCGGCCCCGGACTGGCTTTTTCGCTGGTCTGGGGCCCTCAGCTGCAGCAAACTCCGGAGGGGGCGAGGCCAGTCAGGTGGGCGACTCCCTCTACCCAGACTCCAGACTCGCTTCCGCTTCCAGTGCCTCCTGCCTGCGCCCGGAGATGGCCAAAGGCCTCCTGCTCGGAGAGGGGAGATCTGGAAAAGGAGGAGACGACACCATTTTCAGACCCATCCCAGTGTCACCCACAGTGCTGTCGGAAAGGTCCCCGGAGCCACCCTGTGCATTCCCAGGGTCCGCAGGGTGGAGTCGCCACGAGGGAACTAGGTGGGGTGCACTCGTGGCCGTCTCTCCTGGATACCCTCTGGGCTGAGGCCGCTGACACCTAGGTTCTTGCTTCTCTAAGTTGGCCTGAGTGGTGAATGTTTGGGGCCAGAACAATCACAGCTGCCTTGCTAGTAAAGAAGCACTTCATTGGGCCCTTCAGGTTCCTACCCAGGACACGGCCTCTGCTGCTCCTGGGTGTCTGCCTCCCTTGGGGCCCTAAGTACAGACTCCTACGGGAAACTCCTCCTCTCTCTCCTCCCTAAGAATCCATTCATTCTGATGCCTGTAAATGTCACCTTGTGACCCCCAAGTCAACCACTTACCAAAGACCATGAACTGCAGAACTTCTCCTTTACACCTACATTTGGACCACATGCCCTAATCCCAGCAGATTTGCCCATCTCTGTCACTAGCACTACTAAGTCAAAACCCTAGTGTCATCCTTCACTAGCGCTCTCAGACACTCCCACAACCTTCAAAGTCCAGCTCAGCCCCTCACCTCCAAGAAGCCTGCCCTGACCCATAGGCTCCTTTCCTTCTTTGTCTGGAATTGGAGCTATGTTCAATTTGTCTTATTTCCCTTATAAGACTGTCAGCTCCCAGAAGGCAAGCTCCAGGCTAAAATCATCTTTCTAACCCCTCACCACCAACCCAGCACCTGGTGTATAGTTGTTGCATGGGAAGCCAGACTAGTACAAGAATATCTTGTAATCAACAGATCTTGATTCTTCCTTCAAAGTGTCATTATTGGTAACTCCTCCCAGGCCTGATTGTGCTCTCCTGGGTTATGGCCACCCCTTTCCACCTTCCGATCTTTAGGCTCCTCCCCTCACTAATCATAGCTGCCCACTCCTGCCCAGAAAATGTCTGTTCTGTGAATGATAGAATTTCTCAATAGCCAGATACACTTCTATTTAGGGGTAGCAGGGATGTCCAACAACATAACAAAAGAGCTAACCGTCCGAGAAGACAGACCCCTCCCCAGTGGCCACCATGGAAGTATGCTATGGAATGAAGCCACATTCTTACAGAACTCTCCAGGGAGCTAGTCAACAAGTGGGGCTAAGCTACGCAGGCCTTCGGGGAACAACCTTAAAGCTCTTATTTCATCCTCTAAGTTCACTCCCTTGTCTGCTGTATGTGATGACAGTCACAGAGCCTAGGGCCAGTTTTTCCAAAGTTTATACTCTTGTTCCCAGTCTGAATCCATCTTAGATTATGGCTTTCCCAGATGAAGAAAATTCTCCATGATTGCACACCTCAGCTCCAGGGTGGAAGGGCATTAAACCCAACCAGGGAAGGGAAAAGAAGGGACCAAAGTGAGAAGGAAGGGACTTAGTAAGCCTGGACTCCTACACTCTTGCTATTTGTATAAATTTAGATTGCGTGAGTTCAAGCAAAAGGGCATAGCACACATTGGCCTTCAGCAGGACCGTGCACCTGCTCTCTTATCCCCCTAGCATCTGCTCTGATCCTTTCCTTCCTCAGGCTTCCAGTCCACTCAACACACAACACACACACACTCTCCCAGCATATGAGCTACCTTCCAGCTTGCCTCTGAAAATCAAGACCCTCAGCATAGTAACCTTCCCTCCTCTCCAATCGCTCTGCTTTGTGTTCTCGCCACCACCAGGCTCACTACCTACTGCTTCTCAGGATCCTCAACTATCATTGCCCTGTCTCCCATTTTCACCCTGACCTGCTCCATAGACTCCTTCTGCAGTCCTAGGAAGACCTGCCCTGTTGGTACCCTCATCCCCCCATTTCCTCTCTTCCTCCTCTCTCCATCTGACTACAAAGGAGAATCATCCACTCCAGATCCTTTTATTTCAATGTAATTCATTTGATTCTCAGCACCTGAAGGTCTGCATTCTGACACTATCACCTCCTGGAAACTACTTTCCCAGAATTTCCCAGGGCCATCCCAACTTCAGACCATTGCCTGGTTCTGGCTGGGCTTTTGCATACAGTTTCCCTCAATTCGTGTCCTCTAGTCTTGAAACCCACACATCTGCATCATCCTCCAAGAGCTGTCTCAGGGCCACTTTCCTGAGGAAGACTTCCCCAACTGCCATTAGTTCAGCTGGATTTTTCACACCCATTATGTCCTTTCCTGTAGCACTTACTCATTCCACCCTTCTCCAAGAAATCAAATGGGTCTGCTTCTCACATTGGCAAACATCTGTTTTCTTCTTCAGTGACAAGGATTGTTCTTCAATTATTTTTACCTTACACAGAGACTAACATAGTGCCTACCACCTAACATGAATTTAACATACAGTCTTGGGTGAATGATCTCCCTGTATGTTTTCTGAGACCATAATGAAAACTGAGATATTTACCTCAGCAAGTCACAAATCTGCAAACTCAGAAACTCTAATTAATTAAATTTCTTTGTTATAGACATATTGGTTTTAATTAAAAATTCATTGCAATGTCTTATTGAGTAGCTATATAAAAGATAAATATGATAGAGCAATTTATCTAAGAAACAAAGTATGCAAACAGTTTGACTTATGTCACTGTTACTTTTAGGTTTAACTCATTACCTTAGATGATAAATTGCAACTCGATGAGCAAGAAAGGAATCAAGTTTTCTACAGGAAATTCGTCAAGACTGGTGGCTGTTAAAAACAGCCTATAACCGCCGGGCGCGGTGGCTCACGCCTGTAATCCCAGCACTTTGGGAGGCCAAGGCAGGCGAATCATGAGATCAGGAGATCGAGACCATCCTGGCTAACACGGTGAAACCCCATCTCTACTAAAAATGCAAAAAATTAGCCGGGCATGGCGGTGGGCGCCTGTAGTCCCAGCTACTCGGGAGACTGAGGCAGGAGAATGGTGTGAACCCGGGAGGCGGAGCTTGCAGTGAGCCGAGATTGCGCCACTGCACTCCAACCTGGGTGACAGAGCGAGACTCCGTCTCAAAAAAATAAAATAAAATAAAATAAAGCCTATAACCAAACAAATTTTATAAATGATTTACAAGAAATGCAGACAGCATCATCTTTTTCTCTTAGAGTTTAAGTTGATCAATAATTTTTTATCACGAGCGAACTCCATAACGGTAAATCCCCCATCACCTTTGGTGAATGATACTGGCCCTTTGCAAAGCTCGATGAGATACACTTCTAATCTTCTCTCCTTGTTTTCTGCTGCCTGGAGAATCACACAGCAGCACTTAAGGAGCCAGCCAGTCTGATGACTCAGCTCATAAAACAATGTGTGGCCACAAAGATGATGTTTATCCATGAGCATTCTGGAGGCTCTTGCTACTGAAGTCGGCAAGCAGTGGGTAAGTGGCACACGATGCTCATTCTCAAGAGTTCTGGCAACGGTGCCACCACAGCACTCACTTCCCTCTCTCAGCAGTTGATTTCATCTGATGCTCTGTCCAAGCAGAATGGTAGAAAAAAACTTCAGAGAAATGCAATGGGTATAGAGGCAAATCCAAACAAAGTGCAGGTGATAGTGGTGACATTCTGCCTTCTCTTGATCAGGAAGTGCCAGCAGCTGGAGCTTATACCCATATGAACCCCAGGGTCAGGTAAATGGAAGGCTCAAGAACACATTACCCAACTTACTTCTGCCCTTCTGGGTTCCTCAAGGAGTGGGTCTGCTGTGGTTGTAAAACATCTGCAGAGCTAATTTTCTTCGTGGCAGAGAGACGCACAAGCTAGTGCCACTTCACCACCACCCCTTATTTATCCCAAAGCAACACCTTTTAGGAAGCCTCCTTTCAGGAGGCAACTTTAGAATAAGGGGCTAATTCAAAGTAAGTTAACACAAATGGACACAGTGGCTCACACCTGTAATCCCAGCACTTTGGGAGGCTGAGGCAGGCAGATGACTTGGACCCAGAAGCTCAAGACCAGCCTGGTCAACATGGTGAAACCCCATCTCTACTAAAAATACAAAAATTAGTCAGTCATGGTGGTATGCACCTGGAGTCCCAGCTAATTAGGAGGCTGAGACAGGAAAATCACTTGAACCTGGGAAGCAGAGGTTGCAGTGAGCCGAGATTTTGCTCCACTGCACTCCAGCCTGGGTGGAGTCTGAAAAAAAAAAAAAAAAAAAAAAAAAAGATGAAGTTAACACAGAGATGGCTGACACAGTTAGAGCCCCTTCAGGTGAAGAGACCTAAATTGTCTAAGAAGATATTAGTGTTTTGCTTTAAGTTTTGTTGCATCTGAATATATTTTCAGTAGGGAGGGGATAGGGAAGAGTGTGACAGGAAGACGGATTAAGCAGTGCCATATTTCATTATTTTCCCTAAAATGACACACTTTAACCATCTGTTCCTATTTTATCAACCCATTCAAAATATTATTAAAATGTGGATTTCTTTCAGTTAGCCAAGGTCTTCAAATGAGAAATGGTCAAATCTCCCCTGTTTGTAATTCCTGGAGACTGATACGGCACTTTTGGATGGGGTCTAATGAACAAGCCCCACCATGAGAAGCACCCCCAGATGTGTCCAGATGTGTCAGAGAATTCTCAGCACTTGCGTCCTGCCCACTCAAGACTGTGAGCTACCTGGAGACAGCACCATGCTATATTCTTTTTTATTTTTAGTGACTAGCATGCAGCATCTGACACATAGTAGGTGTTCAGTAAATGTTGTTTGGATGAATATATTCGTAAATTAGTGCTTTTAATGTTTTCCAGAAATTCATATTTTTGTTCCAATAGGGTTTTTGTTTGCTTGTTTATTTTCTGTCCAGGAGAAAGGGCGGAGATAGAATCAAAAACAAGATACCCCCTGGAAGGAAGCGCAAGTAGATGGAAAGTTGGCATTACCTAGTTCTCTTTTCCCTTGGGGGAAATAATTATGTCCTTAAGTTTCTGCACTAAGTCACCAAGGAGGGCTTGAAATTAAAAACCTTGGAGAGTAATTAGCAACAAAACGTTCTGATGTCAAGAAGCAAATTTTATGGAACCATATTTATAATACTAATTGGGCCTCTGCATACCAAATGGTGAAATTATTGCTACAATACAAATAGGCCCAAAAGAGAAAAACAGCCCAAAATAGCACAGATATTCCAAATCAGGACAGAGGTAATTTATCTACACATAAAAAGCCACCAATGGAAATGCCTTCACCAACTCACTTGAGTTAAATGAGTTAAAAGCAAAAGCCTGTTGTGTAGTGTAGCACCACCTACCCCATCTCTGAAATGCTATGGGACTGGGGCTAGGAAGAGAACTGAGACTTTATCCGCACCAACTTTTCCTACTTTTTATCTTGAAGTGTAAAAAATTTGAGTCATTTATTTACCAAACATTTATTGAGCACCTATTATGGGCCAGGTCCAGAGCAAATAAATAAATAAATAAATAACAGGGAGCCACTGCGTCCAGCCTCTCTTCATGGAGTTTAACATCTAGCTAGGTGAAGTGACATTGAACCAATAATCACACCAGCAAATATCTAATGAAAGACACAGGACAGGCGCAGTGGCTCACCCCTGTAAATCCCAGCACTTTGGGAGGCTGAGGCAGGCAGATCACTTGAGGCCAAGGGTTCCAGACCAGCCTGGCCAACATGGCGAAACCCCATCTCTAATAAATATACAAAAATTAGCCAGTGTGGTGGCAAGCACCTGTAGTCCCAGCTACTAGGGAGGCTGAAGCAGTAGAATCACTTGAACCCAAGAGGCAGAGGTTGCAGTGAGCCGAGACTGCACCACTGTACTCCAGCCTGGGTGACAGAGCAAAACTCCATCTAAACAACAACAACAACAACAAAAACAAACAAAAAAACAAACAAAAAAAAATGAAGAGAGAGATAAGTACTAGGAGAGAAGAGAAAGAGAAAGTGCACATGTACAGAGGGAGCCTCAACTAGGGGTTCTGACCTAGTTTGCAAATAGGGAAAACTTCCTGGAGGAAATGATATTTAAACTGGAGGCTGACAATACATACAAATCAGCCAAGTAAAGAAGAGAAAAGTGTTCTAGGCAGAGGGAGTAGCATTTGGGGGAGGTGAATGAATCTGGTGAAGAAGGAGCTTAACGTATCCAAGGAAAGGAAAGGCCAGTGTGACCAGGACGTGATGTGTGAGTGAGCAAGTAGGGAGTGGGGAGAAATGTGGGGACTAGAGTGGGAGACAGGGCAGCCGTTGGGGCCTTGCCACGTCCCATGACATTAGGGAACCAACCATTGACAGACCTTGGATCAGAAGCAGAGATGAGAGACATGAATAAGAACGTGATCTCCCCTCAAGGAGATCCTGGGCTTGTTGAGGGAACAGCATAGGAGGAAGACTTATCCTCTTGAGTCCTGGGCTCAGAGGCACCACTGCACATTCCCCAATTCTCTGAGCACCAACAAAGTCTGCCCAGAAGCATCTAGGACCACTGCTCACACAGGACCACTCCAGGCTTCTTTCTCCTCCTTGAGCCAATCTTTCCTTTGTTCTCGAGATGGCACACCTGTGTCCAGGGTCTAGCGCTCATCTCCCAGGTTTGGAGGGGAAGCAAAGTTTACGTCCCTACACAGCCCACTCTCCAGGTTCTGTGACCCACTGCTTTAGCTGTGGTCTCAACACCTTGCTTGTCCATCACACCTCTGCCCATGCTAAGGGTCCAGAGAAAGAACATTGCCGGGGCACCAACAAGCAATTGGCCCTGAATCTGATCAAGGATTATGGCTAATCTCTTCCTTGAAGAACATTTAGTAGGGGATGCCAACAAAGAGAAATCTTTAGAAAACTCTCTCACAAGATCAAACCTTGGACTTCTACTCAGAACATGCAGGACCCTGACCCAGAGAGCAGCAGGAATAGTACTCACCCTGTCACCACCAAGGAACAGCAACTCTAAGAAATGGGGACTATTCTGTTCTCCAATTAGCATTGAGGGTGATGGATCAGAATTTATAATATGCAGTTATGAATTATGGAACAATCAGAGAAGTGATCCTGATTCAGAAATCTGCCATTCCGGGAGCCATGGCAATTTTTCATGAGAACTCAACATGGGGTGGCCCCTGGCCAAACCTCACTTGCACCCAGCCTGTCCCAGCCCCAGTCTGTCACTCCAACCCACTGACAGCCTCAGGCTTTTTCAAGTTTCAGGTGACCTAGCAACAGGGAATAGAACTTGAGGGCTCTGGAGTCAGAGCTGGGTTCACATCCAGCTCCAGATAGATACTTCCTAACTGGGCGACCCCAGGCAAGTAGCTTAATCCCTCTGAAGCCAGTTTAATGGCTTCTACATCAGGGATGCTTCTGAGGATAAAGCCTGCAAAGTTCTCAACACAGAGCCTGGCACAAGGTTAATGTTCACAAAACTTTGGAACCTTGCTCCCCTCCTACCGGCTCAAATTGCTTCCCAGAAATGCTGGGTCTCCTTGTATTTGTGGAATCTACTTCTCCTACAAGTTAGCCTGTGAGAGCTGGTTTGGTCACCCCTGTGCAGCTGGGCTGGCCTCCTGCATCCGCCTCTTACCAGCCAGCACTTAACTCAGCATGAGCCTCTTCTCTCTATTTAACACCAAAAGGTATTGATTTCCCTAAGCTATTTCCATGATGCAACATCCCTGAGAACTACGTATTGCATCAGTTCTCATCCATGACCATCAAACCCCCTGCTCACAGCCACTCTCCTTAGAGCCACAAGGTCCTCAGCTGCCAAGGCATAGATCTGTTTCATTTTGCACTTGCTTAAAGGTCAAACATGAATTTCTCCCCATTATTGTACTGTGTCTTGTCACACAGACTCTCTGTTTCATGGATTAGTCATAGTCTTGCTATCAAATTAAATATTCCTTGGTAGTTATTTTTAGAGAAATCTTTTTCTAATTCTACATGGTGCAATGATGTGTGTGCACCCACAGCTCTGGAATCCAGGCATTACCAGGTGTATTCCAAATTGTATGAGGGTTCACATTCCTCTAGAAAGCAACAGCCAGTGAAACAGTGGAGTTTGTAACCTGACTCTGTCCATGGACTCTTCTGTCCAGCCCAAAATAATTAATCCCCATGCCTTGGATAATCCGGTCACTTATCATCGGTCCAGTAAAAGCCCAAAGGAGGTTCTTGATACAATTGTGAGTTAAGCAAAACATGTCTATGCCATCCCAACCTCTCGTTTGACTCTCTCCTTGATCTTAGTACAGAGGCACCAAGGCAATTGTGCCTTCATGCCCTGCACCCCATGGAAGACTGCCCTCAGGAAAGGCCCTGTCACCCCCTTGACTGAGGCCTGAGTGAATGATACTGGTTATATCCCTGCCTGCTCCCATGGTTCTGCCTGCACACTCAGACCAGCGTCCATAGGGAAATGAGGTCCTCCGAACCAAATTTTAGACTTAACTGGGGTGAGTGTGCATGGAGAAGGAAGGGCTTGCTAAGAGGGAGTCCTCTTCACCTGCTCGAAGGCACTGTGAAGATAAGAAGCTGTACATACCTTGGGCTTTAAGGACTTTATATAGTTGGTCCAGCATAGTTGAAGCAACAAAACCCATAGTAACTCTATTTTTGTTGTTATTGTTGTTTGTTTGAGACAGAATATCGCTCTGTCACCCAGGCTGGAGTGCAGTGGCGTGATCTCAACTCACTGCAAGCTCCGCCTCCCAGGTTCACGCTGTTCTCCTGCCTCAGCCTCCCGAGTAGCTGGGACTACAGGTGCACACCACCTTGCCTGGCTAATTTTTTTGTATTTTTTAGTGGAGACGGGGTTTCACCGTATTAGCCAGGATGGTCTCGATCCCCTGACCTCGTGATCCGCCTGCCTTGGCCTTCCAAAGTGCTGGGATTACAGGCATGAGCCACAGCACCCAGCTAACCCACAGTAACTATTAATTCAAGACAGGATTTAGCATTTGCTCCTGGGGTATGAACTGTGAGGAGGGGGGCAGATTTCCCACTCCCATGCTTTCTTCTATGTGTGGGTCTCCACTTGCTGGGATGTGTGGGGCCTCACTTACCCAAAACAAGTGAGACTAGGGGAAGGGGGAAAGTCAGCCCAACACAGACCCATGTGACTTCACACTAAGCCACTTCCTCCTCTAAGCCTTCTTCAGTAAAGAAGAAAATGCTTTGACCTCCATCTGAGTTTTTATTTCTCCATTGTTCAGAACTTGGATGAGGTAAAGAGGACTACTTATTGGGGACCATCTCAGAAAGCCCCTATAGATTATAAATGCTTCAGCTGTTCAGAGGTAGGGGAGGCTGAGTGGATTGGAAAAATCTGGGAAGGCTCAGCTGAGGCGGCGAGATCTCAGAGGATGAGTTTAAATGGATATGACTCTCAGGGTGGTCTCATGAACCAAGGCACAGAGGCAGGAAGAGCGAGATGAATGGGATGCAATGACAAGGCCAGTGTGACCAGAGCCCAAGACTTCCTTGGGGGTGGGGGCAGGGTGGCAGGTGGGTGGAGGCAGACTATGAAGAATTCTGAGTAGTCAGTAGAGACTAAACTAGTCAGTGGGTCAAGGTATATTTTCTGAAGGCTCTTCAGGGTCCAGGGGAAGTGGCTGGGGATAGTCAATGTTGGCTTAGAGGAGAGTCTGTGGGGCAGGCCAAGAGGCTGCTATGAGGCATTTAGGAGGAAGAGTGCAACTGTGAAGACTGGCTGAAGGCATGGAGACAATGCAGGAGGACACAGAGATTTGACCTTGCATCATTCCAGCTGGTGAGGACAGCCCTAGCAGGGCTGATGAGCCATTCAGAGAGCCCCTGGGGAAAGGTACAAATTTGGGTCACCTGATGGAAACTGCTTCCTCCCGTGAGGAGAAATAGAATAGTAAATGAAAAGATGGGAAAATGAACATCTTCTTTAACTATCAAGAAAGACAAATTGAAGCTACAAGAAGACCCCTTCTCTTTTTCTTTTTCTTTTTCTTTTTTTTTTTTTTTGAGACGGAGTCTCGCTCTGTTGCCCAGGCTGGAGTGCAGTGGTGCGATCTCTGCTCACTGCAAGCTCTACCGCCTCCCAGGTTCATGCCATTCTCCTGGCTCAGCCTCCCTAGAAGCTGGGACTACAGGCGCCCGCCACCACGCGCGGCTAATTTTTTTGTATTTTTAGTAGAGACGGGGTTTCACCGTGTTCGCCAGGATGGTCTCGATCTCCTGACCTCGTGATCCGCCCATCTCAGCCTCTCAAAGTGCTGGGATTACAGGCACGAGCCACCGCACCCGGCCTCCTTTTTTTTTTTTTTAACAGAGTCTCAACTGTCGCCAGGCTGGAGTGTAGCGGTGTGATCTCGGCTCATTGCAACCTTTGCCTCCCGGATTCACGCAATTTTCCTGCCTCGGCCTCCCGAGTAGCTGGGATTACAGGTGACTGCCACCACGCCCAGCTAATTTTTTGTGTTTTTTCTTTTTTTTTTAGTAGAGACGGGGTTTCACCGTGTTAGCTAGGATGGTCTTGATCTTCTGACTTTGTGATCTGCCTGCCTCGGCCCCCCAAAGTGCTGGGATTACAGGTGTGAGCCACCATGCCTGGCCTTTTTTTTTTTTTTTTTTTTTTTTGAGATGGAGTCTCACTCTGTCGCCCAGGCTGGAGTGCAGTGGTGCAATGTCGGCTCACTGCAGCCTCTGCCTCCCAGGTTCAAGCGATTCTCCACCTCAGCCTCCTGAGCAGCTGGGATTACAGGCACAGGCCACCATACCTGGCTAATTTTTCTATTTACTTAGTAGAGACAAGGTTTCACCATGTTGGCCAGGCTGGTCTCGAACTCCTCACCTCAAGTGATTCGTCCACCTCAGTCTCCCAAAGTGCTGGGATTACAGGCGTGAGCCACTGTGCCCAGCCCATTAAAATTTTTTTATTTGGGTCAGGCACAGTGGCTCACGCCTGTAATCCCAGCACTTTGGGAGGCCAAGGTGGGCAGATCACGAGGTCAGAAGATCAAGACCATCTTTGCTGACACAGTGAAACCTTGTCTCTACTAAAAATACAAAAAATTTAGCCCTGTGTGGTGGCAGGCGCTTGTAGTCCCAGCTACTTGGGAGGCTGAGGCAGAAGAATGGACTGAACCTGGGAGGCGGAGCTTGCAGTGAGCCGAGATCAGGCCACTGCACTCCAGCCTGGGCGACAGAGCAAGACTCTGTCTTTAAAAAAAAAAAAAGGCCGGGCGCGTTGGCTCAAGCCTGTAATCCCAGCACTTTGGGAGGCCGAGACGGGTGGATCAAAGGTCAGGAGATCGAGACCATCCTGGCTAATCCGGTGAAACCCCGTCTCTACTAAAAAATACAAAAAACTAGCCGGGTGAGGTGGCGGGCGCCTGTAGTCCCAGCTACTCCGGAGGCTGAGGCAGGAGAATGGAGTAAACTCGGGAGGCGGAGCTTGCAGTGAGCTGAGATCCGGCCACTGCACTCCAGCCTGGGCGACAGAGCGAGACTCCGTCTCAAAAAAAAAAAAAAAAAAAAAAAAAATATTTAATGACTGTGTGCAGTCAGTTAGTGTAATAGTAGGCTACTTATTTCAAGCAGGGTGGGTCCAGGTTGACCCTCCCACCAACCTATGGCAAGTGGGTATCAAGAACCCCCCCCAAAAAAATGTTAGTTCTGTGAAAATGGATTGAGAGAAGTTTCATTTCTATAGATATCCAATGTAATATTGTCTATAAATATTGGAAATAATCCCAGTGACAACCAGTAAGGGATGAAGTGATTGAATATGGGACATTACCCCATGTAATTGTATGCAACCAATAACAACCATGAAATCCATCTATCAACAAAGAGAGTGCTAGTATATCACATTCAGCAAAAAAAAATCAGGCCCAAAACTCTGTTCACAATGTGGTTATAATTATGCAAGAACAATCACATGTAGATACAAACCAGAGTAAAATATACCAAGAAGAGACCCTTTCCTCCTTTCTGCAATTTCCCAATGATTATGTGTTGCTTCTCTGACAAATTTACCTGTATACAGCAGTACCACTTTCTCAGGAGAATAATACACACAGACGGGACATGGAGCTCGGCAGCACTGGCCACCCTGTACTCTGCAGTCCACCCACTTTGGAGCTCATCCTTCCTGCTAATGAGCAGGGAGTAGTTTTCAAAGCTAAGCTCTTGTGACAGAGAACTGTGACAGCACTGAACATGGATTCTTTTACCCGATTCATCCTTCCCAGCCTAGCTCATCTACTCATCCACTCTGGCCAACCCAGGCCCTGAATTCCAGGACATAGGACCCATTTTTGTCTTTCTCTTTGGCCACTGAGGGCTCTGGTCAGTCAGAGGAGAAGCCCAGAACTCAAGTCTCCTCGTGGTGTGCCTGGAAAAAGGCTGCCACTCCCCTTCACTACACTCATTGTCTCCACCTCCATATCTACAGCCCCCACTTCTCCCCACGTGGGCTTCCAGTCCTATTGGCAAATCTGATTATTGCTTCTCTGTCTTCATCCTACTTTTCCTGTGCAACAGCATTCAACACAGTGACCATCCCTTTTTTATTTTTTTTATTTTTTTTTAGTGGCACGATCTCGGCTCACTGCAACCTCCGCCTCCCGGGTTCAAGCGATTCTCCTGCCTCGGGACTCCTGATTAGTTGGGACTACAGGCGCGTGCCACCACCACGCCTGGCTAATTTTTTTGTATTTTTAGTAGAGACAGGTTTTCACCGTGTTAGTCAGGTGGTCTCGATCTCCTGACCTCGTGATCCACCCACCTCAGCCTTCCAAAGTGCTGGGATTACAGGCATGAGCCACCCGCCCAGCTGTGACCATTCTTATAATACTTGCTTTCAGAAGCTTCCAATAAACCATACTCTCTTGGTTTTTCTCTTAGCCGGCTGCTCCCTCTCAGTTTACTTTTCTGGATTCTTCATATCTCCCCAACCTCTGCCGCAGGATTGAGTTCCCTTTTCGTCTCTCTCCACATTCTCTCCTCTTGTCTGATATTGTGGGTTTGGACCCCCTATAAATCATGATGTCTCCCAAAGCTGTGCCCCAAGCTCCATCATTCCAACTGCTTTCCTGACACCTTGAATGTCACCTTGAATATCTTGAAAGTGGCCAGTGCTGCAAACCATCCCCTCCACACACAGTCTTCTCATCTTAAGAGACAGCACCTCCATCTCTCTAGCAGCCCAAGGCAACACTAGCAGTCACCTTGGTGCCTCTCTCCCTCTTACATGTCCATCTATGATGAAATGGTTTTGATATTTGTCCCTGCCAAATCTCACGTTGAAATGTCATCCCCAGTGTTGAAGGTAAGGCCTGGTGGGAGGTGTTTGGATCATGGGGGCCAATCCCTCATGAATGGCTTAGCGCCATCCCAGTGATGAGTGAGTTTACCTGAGATCTGGTTATTAAAAAGTGTATGAAGGCCAGGCACAGTGGCTCACGCCTGTGATCCCAGCACTTTAGGAGACCGAGGCAGGTGGATCGCTTGAGGTCAGGGGTTCCAGACCAGCCTGGCCAACATGGTGAAACATTTAGTCTCTACTAAAAATACAATAATTAGCTGGGTGTGGTGGTGCACTCCTGTAATCCCAGCTACTTGGAGGCTGAGACACAAGAATAGCTTGAACCTGGGAGGCGGAGGTTGCAGTGAGTTGAGATGGTGCCATTGCACTACAGCCTGGGCAACAGAGTGAGACTCCATCTCAAAAAAAGAAACAAACAAACAAACAAAAAACGGTGTATGACACCTCCACCTTCTCTCTCTTGTTTCCACTCTTGCCATGTGACATGCTGGCTCCTTTTGGAAGCTACTTGTTTGATCATGACAGTGACCAATGGACAAACCTATGGCGCTGTTCTTTGTTTTTTTGAGACAGAGTCTCACTCTGTCACCTAGCCTGGAGTGCAGTGGCGCAGTCTTGGCTCACTGCAACCTCTGCCTCCTGGGTTCAAGCGATTCTCCTGCCTCAGCCTCCTGAGTAGCTGGGATTAGAGGCGCATGCCACGCCCAGCTAATTTTTGTATTTTTAGTAGAGACGAGGTTTCACCATGTTGGTCAGGCTGGTCTCAAACTCCTGACCTCATGATTCACCCACCTCAGACTCCCAAAGTGCTGGGATTACAGGCGTGAGCCACCGCGCCCAGCCCTGGCACTGTTCTTAGAGTCCATCACAGACCTTAACTGCTGAATGCTATTCCTCATGGAAACTGAGGCATGGACATTTCTGTAGCTCCCCCTTGGATGTGGCCTGGAGGAGTTGGAGAAATCAGGCCTGGGAGCATACAGCATGTATTTGATCTGATTCATTCATCAGGTTCAGGTTAGGCCTTGACTTCTGGGCTTACAAAACTGGCCCTGGGGAGCATGAGGCGTGTGGATCTGCACTTAGTAAGATGGACAAGGACTGCTGGGGGACGAGGCTGGAACAGGGGGCTGAAAGCATGCCTTCCTTGGGCCTGGAACCAGGTAGTGCTCTCAGAGTTTATCGTTTGCTTACGAAACGTTCTTATTCCTGTTGGGCTGTCCCCCAGCACCCAAGGCCTGAAGCATAACCCAAGTTCATTAGCATAGGTGTGGCCTTTGGAAGAGCACTATGTCTCTAGCTCTTTCCACCTACTCTCTTCTTCCTCCAGGCTGGCCACTGGCCTCCCAGTACTGGCTCCCTGGACCCCAAGGTTTTGACTATTGTCTATATAAACTCTTCTAGGTAAACAGCAGACTACCCTCAATGTCTGCAGGGCAGGCATTGTACAGCAGAGACCTGGGCACAGCATAGGAGCCCCTGAATGAATATAACTGCTCTGGCCCTCTCTGTCAGATCAGATGCTACCTGCCCTCCACCCCCTTTCGCCTCCCCATTCTGTAGAGCTGGTCCAGGGCCCCCCAACTCCCCTCTAACCTGAAGTAATTCTATTATTGGAGCACCAGACTCTGTAATTATGGTATTTTCTCATGTGTTCTCACATGAAATCCTCCCAATAATCCTGTGAGCATAATTTTGGCCATTTTACAGTTAAGGGAACTGAGATTGCAAAGAACAGAAGAGACTTGTCCAAGATCAGCCATAGCAGCCATCCCCAGAGTTCTGAGGACTTCCCGACACCAAAACCCCTTCTCTATATCCAGGGAAATCAGCAACCACAATATTTAAGAGGCTGACCTTCAAACTTTTGCAGAACCTGGAGTGGGCACTATCAAACCTAAGACTGTGACATAGTCTTAGTGACAAGTCTGGAAGCTGTGGAAGATACTTTGGGGAAGAGGAAAGTGGCAGAGGCTTTCCCCTATCCCCTGCCCACTTCCAGGATATAGTCTATGTTTTTGTGCTCTTTTCTAAATGCAGAGAAAACCCTGAGGGCTTCTTGAAAGGTGGGAGAAGTGATGGTGGTTCTTGATGCTGGCAACCACCAGCCAGAAAAAGACCGCTAGAGGTGGCCACCTGGGGCCAACCTCCCCATACCCAGTTGTGGAGCAGTATCACTAAGAAGCCTACAGTAAATGCAGGCACCATCCACACTCAAGCAGGTTCTCAAGGTGGGGGCCCCAGGGAGGTTCTGATGGAGCCCCAGGGAGGTTCTGATGGAGCCCAGAGCCAGGGGAACCCCAGAGTCAAGGGACCAGTAGGGACTGTGGAGTCTGAGAAGACTTGGCTCATCGGGAGATGTTAGGTATAAAATGGGTGCGAATGGCACCTGCCTCTGACTGCTGCAAGGATTACATGAGCTGAGGGGTTCAGGATCCATCTGTCAATAATGCCAGTTTTCCTTTTTCCTTCCATTGGACAGGATGTCCTAGGCTGTGGGGAACCTCAGGTCTGGCAGCATGAGAACTGCCCAGCTCACCTGGAAAACACACCTGGTGCTGGTTTAAGAATGCCCCGGGGAGAGCTTGTCAAGGAAGACTCTAACCAAGGGTGGACATGAGCCAGGAGTTAATGATGATTTGCATGGGAATCATCCTGGGTTGTCTCTGAGCATCCATCCACAGTCCCAGTCACCCTTGGAGAGGAACATCTACCCTGAGGCTGTGCTACTTGAATCTGGGAGAAATTGTGAGGAGAATTCGTCATTGCCAATTCCCAGGCTAAGCTGCCCCAAACCACTCTCTTGTCACTTCTCTTCAGTCCAAGAGACCCTAATGGCTCCCTGTTGCCTCCAGAGCCTGGCATTTATTTTTCCACCCCAGGCTGGGCACTTAAAGCTTAAGAGAGGCCCTGCCCTTTCCTAGCCACACTCCCCACACCCAAATCAGCAAGACTATTCCCAGAGTCATGCTGTGCCCTCTCTGCTTTGACCTTCCACATTCCTTCCAAACCCACCTCAAGTCCCAAGGCCAAGCAAAACTACCACTCTCCTCTCATGATCTCCATAGCCCTGATTCTCTGAAAGACATCCTTATGCCGTAGAGCCTATAGGCAGTGGCCGCATTTCCAGCCGGAGAGTAGGGACTTCAACTCAGCCAGGCCATGGCATCCAACATTTCCACAGCCCCACTCCAACCACAGAATGCACCCAAGAAATCCCTGTTTGTGTCCAGCCTTTGGGCAGTTGTCGTCCTGAGAGTTGTAGGCAGGGGGACATCAGTAGCCAGCCCAGAAGCCAGGACTCTCAGGCTTGAAGGGCCTCTGGGTTCCAGCAGAACATGCATGGGATGGGGTCTGAAAAACCCTCTTCAGGCCTCCAGGCTCTCTAGGCCCCAGTAATTCAGCATCAGTCTCCCTGCACATCTGCACTTCTCTCCATGCTATGGGCAGAGCCCCTTACACTGATCCCAGTGCCAAATACTGATGGTCTTTTCACTCAAAGCCTTTTGAAAGGAGGCCTAAGGAAGCCTAATTAAGAGCTATGGATGCCACAAAAACAGTCACTGATACAGTCCCCTTCAGGAATAAGCAAAAATGGAAAACAGCTCTACAGGAGAAGGTGAGAGCCAGAAAGACCTGAGAGGGAACTCTAAGACCAGGGAAGGCAAGGTGACCCAGCCAGTGGTCAGGGGGCTGCAATGTTGGGTGAGACAGTTGAAGCTGGGTAGCTGGCTTCTGAGTCTCAGTTTTCTCATTTATAAAATGAAAATCAAATAGTACTTTCCAGCTCTGACCGTCTTGAAGTCTATTTAGAACTGCCTGTCCATTCCAGCTCTCAAGCTGTTTCTGAACCATGCCTGTGTCAACTTTCATTTTTCCTGGATCCACTTCCATCCTTGGAGGACTGGGTTTGGCCAGTCCAAGAGGACAAACATGGAGGCAAGAAACTGCAGAGGCCCAAGAGGTACCATCTTTTTCTAAGGGTAATCATACTCTAAGGAGGAATCATCACAAGTCCTGAAGCTAGAACCACAAGCTCTTTTTTTTTTTTTTGAGACGGAGTCTCGCTCTGTCGCCCAGGCTGGAGTGCAGTGGCCGGATCTCAGCTCACTGCAAGCTCCGCCTCCCAGGTTTACGCCATTCTCCTGCCTCAGCCTCCGGAGTAGCTGGGACTACAGGCGCCCGCCACCTCACCCGGCTAGTTTTTTTTTATTTTTTTAGTAGAGACGGGGTTTCACCGGAT
The DNA here is from genome assembly GCF_003255815.1 of Theropithecus gelada. Classification (NCBI taxonomy): domain Eukaryota; kingdom Metazoa; phylum Chordata; class Mammalia; order Primates; family Cercopithecidae; genus Theropithecus; species Theropithecus gelada. The sequence continues at coordinate 89,527,181 of NC_037669.1, forward strand.
TAGCCAGGATGGTCTCGATCTCCTGACCTCGTGATCCACCCGTCTCGGCCTCCCAAAGTGCTGGGATTACAGGCTTGAGCCACCGCGCCCGGCCAACTGCAAGCTCTTCTAAGTCCCTCCAGTCCCCATGCCCTTTTCCTCTGCCCCTATGATTCAGACCATCTCCAGGGAGCCTTCTTTTGTTCACAGATCCAGCTACTAACCTTCTGGGCAACCTTGGACAATTCAGCTGACCTCTGACTATCATCTCTCCAGAGTGTGGAAACTGGCTGTCTGCTCCTTCCCTAAACCCCCTTTCACACTTGCACGGCATCCTAACCTCCTCCAGGCAGCCCTCCCAGCTTCAGGTGGGAAGTATTTATTCCCTGGAACTAACTCTCTCAGAAACCCACCTGACTTCCAGAGCAACAGAAGGAAGAAAACCTTCTCAGGGCAGGCTGGGAAAGGTGGCCATAGGAGGAAGATGGCTGTCCCAGGAAGAACACCTTGGGATCCCCTCATCCCTTGGCAGTGCTCCTAGCCCAGGCCCCTAGCCTGCACTGACTCATGGGCTAGAGGGAGGAGGGGCTTGTCTCTTGCTTGCTGAGATTAGAGTGTGTGACTATTGCTGAAAATCTCTGCTCACCTCTACTCCAGGATCTCCCTCCCAAGCATTCATATAACTGTGATAAGATCAAGCCTAGTTACAGGAGCTCAGTAACAGGAATCCACCTCTCTCTTCCAGGCCCAAAGGGCAGAGCCCTATCTCCATGTAATCCATCTCCAGAGGTGAGTTGTATCTTATTGCATCTTAGTGTGAAAACAGGCACAGCCACTGGCTTTGCTGATGTTAACAGCCCCAATGAGCTGTGCATCCACAGTTTTGTGGGTTTAATTTATTGCCAGCAATTAGATATCAAAGCCATCTTAGGAGCTGGTGTTCCATCTGTAAAGTCAAGGGCCAGGTGGGGGCTGCTTCACACCTGGCCAACCCATCCTGAGCCCTGGACTCATTCTATTCTGGGTGGTCAGTGGCAGAACCTAGAGAAAGGTGCCTCCAAAAAGCTTGACTTCCTTGGGTCCCATAAGAATGCCCACATGCTCACTTCTGTCTGGAGGAGGCTAGACGAGACCAGCGCTCTCTATATTGTGCTCTTTTCTGCTCCTCAGAATCTCAAAGGCTGTTTCCACTATAAGGCCTTTGCGCTTGCTATTCTCTCTTCCTGGGATGCCCTTCTTTTCTTTTCTTTTTCTTTTTTTTTTTTTTTTTTTTTGAGACGGAGTCTCGCCCTTTCATCCAGGCTGGGGTGCAGTGGTACGATCTCGGCTCACTGCAACCTCGCCTCCCAGGTTCAAGCAATTCTCCTGCCTCAGCCTCCCAAGTAGCTGGGATTATAGGTGCATGCCACCACACCTGGCTCATTTTTATATTTTTAGTAGAAATAGGGTTTCACCATGTTGGCCAGCCTGGTCTTGAACTCCTGACCTCAGGTGATCTGCCCACCTCAGCCTCCCAAGGTGCTGGGATTACAGGCGTGAGACACCATGCCCGACCTCTCTTTTCTTATAATCAACTTCTTGTCATTCATCCTTGGCTGAGTGTCCCCTTCTCAGAGACACCCCCCCACCCCCCGACCCTTCTGTCCCTCTCTGTCACTCCACTGTTTGGCTGTTGGCTCCATCATTGTAGAAGGAGTCCTGTCTGCTTAACTTGACTCAGCCAACAGCACAGAGACACCTGCCCAAAGGAGGCATGCTGGGCCAGTCCATCCCGTCACTAGCTGGTACGATGCCCCACAGGCTCTGGCTCCCTTCCTGACCTTGTAAGGAGGGGTTCTCTGTACCTGCCTGATGCCACTGGGCAGAGCCTCACCTGCTTCACCTGTATTTCACAGCAGCCCTGGCCAGTCCCACTGCGCAGCCTACTAGGGCCTGGCCTGGCAGGAACTGAGAGAGAGAGAGAGACCGACCGAGACCTCAAGGGCAGGTGGGCGGCTCAGTTAGACAGGAGCTCTGACTGCAGCTTCTCCCAGGAAGTCAGCCTCCTTTCTGAAGGCTTTAACCTGTGACTCAATACTTCCTTAAACACCGTCCCACCCCACGCGGTCTCATGTGAGGTGAATTTTTTCAGGACCTGTGACATGCTGGTAGCGCAGCAAACTGTCGTGCCTGACCTCTCCCAGTCTCACAGTCTGGGGGGCAGGCATTGCTATCCATATGTTCTAATGAGGAAATGGGCTCAGAGAGATTAAGGGAGTTGTCCAAGGTCGCAGAGTGGAGTCAGAAGGGGATCCCAAGCTGTGTGACTCAGACCCAACATCTGTCTCCTCTGCAGGGAGGCACTCTGACTTTAAAGCATCCCGAGAGGTGCCAGGCACTCCTTGCCCAAGTTCAGGGACCAGAGGCCATAGAAGGGCACCCCCAAGAATCCTTCCTCTGGCATCGAGGGGCATAGGAGGTCAAGGCAGAGGAGGAACAGGTTTGTGACGTCTTCTCCAGCTAGACCAGATCAGGGAAGGGGTCAGATGACATTGGAACTCTTTGGGCAGGGATAGCCTTCCCATTAGGAAGGGGATTGTGAAGCTCCATGCCCCTAGCTTCAGACCCTGGTCCTGCCACACACCACTCATAGGAACCTAGGAAGTTTCTTCTGCTACTATTCAAGTTTCCATGACTTCATCTGCAAAATGGGCATGATCTCTGCCTGGGAGGGCTACGAGAAGAACAGAAAAGTAAACAAAGTCAAGTATGAGATATGTCGGGCACACACTATGTGCTAAAACATGAGCTCCAAGGCATGACTCAAACAGGCCCAGAGCTAAGAGCCCAGCCCCTCACCCCCCTGGGCCTTTTCAGGGGGCCCTGAGACCCTCCATCCAGCCCTAGTAGTTCATGTGGGGGAAACATGACCCATGAGTGAAGGTACTGTCACCTGGAAGGGAGGCTGGGGTGGGGAGAGTCCCTGCACCGGGGACACTGCTTCAAGAGGTGGCTGAGGGGCCTGCCTCATTCCCACACAGGGCATCTCTGCCAGGTTTGAGGGTTGATTACTCCCTAGCTTGCTGTGAACACAGATCAAGGTCAGGAATGGGAATGGGGGTGTCATTTGCTTTATCTACACAGCCTCTACACTGGGGCAGGGTTTATAGGCTAAGGCAGGCTTCCCAGTGCTTCCCCTGCTGCCTCAGTCCCACCACCCACTCTCTGCCCCAACTGTCTCTGTCCAGAGTGAACTCTCCAGAAAGGGGAAAACAAGCCTGCCTAAGACAGCCATGACCACCCAGTCATCTCTGCTCCCCTTGTCAACACCGATGCCCCACCAGACAATGCCGGCAGGTGCCTGTGCCCATGAAGTATGGACTCTCTGAGGGCAGGAACCATGGGAGAAAGGACAATCTTGTAGCCATTTTGCCACATCAGAGCCCTGCCTCTTGTCCTCACCAGCCATGAACCTCGGCAAGCCACTTAGTTACTCCAAGCCTTGGTTTCTCATCTGTAAAATGGAGATCTTAATGCCTGACTTGCAAAATTTGAGATCAGTTTTGTTAATGTCTAGTTCAGTGTTCCATAAACTTTTTTAACGCGTGTAAACTTGTTCAAATTATATCTCAGGACACCAATCTATGAAATAGCTGTGTTGGAAGGAAAAGTGGAGGGCCCTAGGACTCCTTCACCAAATCCTGGGAAGTTCAGGGAGTCCAATGTGAAAAGATCTGGCCCCAACTCTAACAGCCAACTCTGAAATCAACCAGAAATGCTAGAGCAGTAAGAGGGGATGGATAGATTGTCTCACACATTGGCTGGGTCTATCTCCAGAGGAGCCAGAGGTGCACATGTGGAGGGGGAATGCACCACCCATGGGAGAACCCTGGGGGCTCTAAGAAAGAGGAGCTGTTACCAGGGGCCCATTGTCTTATCCCTGAGCACCCAATTCTGACTTCCTACAGGAGGTGGGACAAAGAAATGAGAGACCCCTGTGCCACGGCCGCCTCTCACCCAGTAAATAGACTTGTTCTCCATTCTTCACACAAAATGCCTTGCCTCCCCGTGTACCTGCCAGCTAAGTCCCTAAATGTTTGTCTATCCAAATCTGGCTTTCCCTTTGAGTTCATATTGTCACCACCTTTTGGAAGTCTTCTGTGATTGCCCCTAGCCAAAAATAGCATTTCCTTCCTTTGACCTCCTCTAGCACAGAGAGCAGCAGCTAAGAGCTTGGGACTCAGTTTCTCTATTTGTAAGATGAGAATGTGAGGACTGAGATGATCCATGTAAAGCTTTAGTACAGTCCTGGCACACAGTAAGCACTCAATGTCAGCTATTCATTATGGTGCTGTGGTCTCTCCCCTGCCCCACAGCTCCTTCAGGCTGTGGCACACAGTAGGTGCCCACTGAATGCTTATCCAGGTGACCAGCAGGTGGCCCCACACCCCAATTAACCTCTCTACCAGCTCCTCTGAGCCCCAGAGAACTTGTTCCCTTGAGTCAACAGCTGCCTTCTCCTGGTCAGGGGACACAGAGAGGGTAGAACTGGCAGAGTGCTGGGCAGCTTAGTGCATCACCTAGCAGACGCTTGAGCTATGCTGGTGACCAAGGCCTTTGGGCTGAGCCTTCCCTCTCCCTGTCTTCATTGCAGCCCTGCCCCATCCTTGTGAGAATTATGCTAACAGATAAGAAAACTGAGGCTTGGAAAAATGCATGATCTGCTTGAACATAGAACATTCCTCACAATCCATCAACTGGTAGTGATATGTCTGTCAAGGGTGCTGGAATAATCTGGTCCTGTTAATTCAGTCTCTCACTTTACTGATGGACAACCTCAAAAATAAGAACTGCCTTGCTCAAGGCCTCATGTAAACCAAAGCTCATGTCTCCTGGCTCTAGACAACCCCACTCCATCCCACACACAGCAGGGGAGGCGGGCTTGCCAGACCCTTCCCTGCCTGCTGGTTAAGCATGCTGGCTGCTCAGTATGACAAAATGAAGAATTTTACCCTGCTGGGTTTGTGGGCAGCCATGAGGACCCACGACGGATGCAAAGGCTCAGCCCAAAGCAGCCAGGCCCAAGGCGGCCAGGTCTGGTGACAGCCACACACAGCCTGCCCTCCCCTCTTCCCCATGCCGGCCAGAAAGAAAGTTTCAAGCAGGCTTGGAATCATGGAGACCCCTGCAGATGCTGTAGCAGGCTGCATTTTGAGGCTCAATTCTGACACTGCAGTGAAGGGGCTGAATTGAGGGCAGAGAGGGGCTGGTGTAGAATAGCAATGAGCCAGGCTATTGGAAGCCAGCCAGCATCAGGTTTGGAGGACAGAATCAGGGCGGTTGGCCAGGTCAGGGGAAACATCACTGGGAAGAGATGTTACACACGCACGCATGCACGTGCACACGTGTGTATATAGCTTATGGCTTTTTTTTTTTTTTTTTGAGACAGAGTCTGGCTCTGTTGCCCAGGCTGGAGTGCAGTGCGGGATCTCGGCTCACTACAAGCTCCGCCTCCCAGGTTCACACTGTTCTCCTGCCTCAGCCTCCCGAGTAGCTGGGACTACAGGCGCCCGCCACCACACCCGGCTAATTTTTCGTATTTTTAGTAGAGACGGGGTTTCACCATGTTAGCCAGGATGGTCTCAATCTCCTGACCTCGTGATCCACCCGCCTCGGCCTCCCAAAGTGCTGGGATTACAGGCATGAGCCACCGCGTGCTGCCATTTTTTTTTTTTTTTTTTTTTTTTTGAGAGACAGAGTCTCGCTCTGTTGCCCAGGCTGGAATGCAGTGGTACAATCATGGCTCACTATAACTTCAAGCTCCTGGGTTCAAGCTATCTTCCTGCCTCAGCCTCCCAAGTAGCTTCTTATGGAATTCCTTACCGAAAGCTGCCAGGGAAGCTATCATAGAGCCCATGCAAATGCCTGTGCGTCTGGACTCGCTGATGAGAACAAGTGGCCACTTGGCTTCTTAGCTCACCTAATACTAGCTGATTGTCAGAGATTTGCGCCCATTTCATGGACAGCCACACTGAGGCCCAAAAAGGAGTGTGACTTGGCCAGGCATCCAGCCTCCCGGTCCTGGCTTGTAAGAGCAACACCTGATGCTGGAGATCACGGAGCCAGGCCCTGGGCTGGGCTAGCGGCTGGATCAGGCTCCTCATGGGCTCTTGGAAGTGGCCAAAAAGATGTGGGAGATAATGAGGCAACCCTTCCATCTGCTCCTCTGCTAACTGCCTCTAGGGCACCCCTCCCCACCTAGTTACAGGAGGGGCCCTACCCTCTCCCCAACAACAGCAAGGGGCCAAATGTGACCAATAAGAACCCTCCCCTGAAACTGACATGTGGACACCTGAGCAGATGACCTCCCCAGCTAGGACTTCTGCAGCTCTGGTTTTGCCAGAGCTGTGGAGGTTTAAAAAAAAAAAAAAAAAAAAAAAAATGGCTGGGCGCGGTGGCTCACGCCTGTAATCCCAGCACTTTGGGAGGCCGAGGCGGGCAGATCACGAGGTCAAGAGTTCGAGACCAGCCTGACCAACATAGTGAAACCCCATCTCTACTAAAAATACAAAAATTAGCTGGGTGTAGTGGCGCGCACCTGTAATCCCAGCTACTTGGGAGGCTGGGGCAGCAGAATCGCTTGAACCCGGGAGGTGGAGGTTGCAGTGAACCAAGATGGCACCACTGCATTCCTGGGCGACAGGGCGAGACTCCGTCTCAAAAAACAAAAAACAAAAAACAAAACAAAACAAACCACTAGTGCAGGCAGAGGATCAAGGCCAGCCCCAGGAAGAAGCACAGACTGGCAGAGAGGAGTGGCAGACAGAAGTCCTAGAGCAGGGAGTCCCTCTGTCCCTGAGGCCCTGGTCCCTGCACTTCTGCCTGTAACCCTGTATCCTATCAGGCACCTAGGTACCTTTCCCAGCACTGGGATGCATACATTCTCTCTTTGGCTCAAACTGTCCCATGATACCTCCTTCTCCTGGAGCCATGTTCTTCCATCACAGACCATATCAAGACTTTGATTAAACATTTTTTTTTTTTTTTTGAAATGGACTCTTGCTCTGTCCCCAGGTTGGAGTGCAGTGGTGTGACCTCGGCTCACCACAACCTGTGCCTCCCGGGTTCAAGTGTTTCTCGTGCCTCAGCCTCCCAAGTAGCTGGGATTACAGGCACCTGCCACAACACCTGGCTAACTTTTTGTATTTTAGTAGAGACAGGGTTTCACCACATTGGCCAGGATGGTCTTGATCTCCTGACTCCATGATCTGCCCGCCTTGGCCTCCCAAAGTGCTGGGATTATAGGCGTGAGTCACCACGCCCGGCCAATTTAACATTTTCAACATGTGATGTTTTTACCTTCTCCCACATGAATGTAAACACCTTGAGGTGAGCCCCCTGTCTGAAGTTCTCACTGCAGCCTTCCTTGTACCCAGCACAGCATCTCAGGTACACTGGATGCTTGGCAGCCAAGCGAGGGAGGCCATCTGTGCCTCCACAGCTTTGTGACTAGATGGACTACGTCTACCTTTGCATCTGGCCAGCATTCCTCCAGATGTAGAGTACACTAGGAAGGCTGGGCTGAACCACAGGCTCCATGGGGTCTCTTGAACTTACCTGGCCACCCTCCTGGAAGCCCAGTACTGGAACCAAGGCCCAGGAGGCCCACATGATGCTGCTCTGGAAATAAAACCCCATGGGTGAGGAAGGCCTGATTGTCTGGATAGAAATTTCCTGAGGTAGAAGTCTAGAGACTTCTAGATACTCTAGATATAACTCTAGATATTCTCTCCTTCCTGAGGTAGATTTGGGGCTGCTTTTTCTTCTAGAGACTTCTAGATACTCTAGATGTAACTCTAGATACTTCCTTCCTTCCTGATGACTAAGGATGTTAGAGTAGCTAATGACTGTGGGGCATAAGCCACGCACCTGGCACCTCACTAAGTACTTCACACACATCATCTGCTCAAATCCCCCACACAACTCCATGAGATGGGCACTATCATCACCAGGACACAGCTGAGGAAACTGAGGCCAAGAAAGCTGCCCAAGGTCACCAGGCTGGGAAGCAGCAGAACATCTCAGGCGTGTTTGCCTGTCCCCTGCTTTCCAGCAGCTCTGCACCCTCCCCCACGCCCTGAAGGAAGCGGGGTGGAGGAGCGAGCGCTGCAGGCAGCAGATGAGCTCTTGGAAAACTGGGAGTTTCAAGATAGGAGCTGGGAGAGAAATGCCACAGTTAGAGCCCTCCTTGAGGCTGCCCGCAAGGGCTCCTGAGGGGTAAGAGTGCTCTGTTACTGGAGTAGTCAAAAGACAGTCTTGCAGCATGCCGCCCCCTCCCCTCCTCGATATTCTCACTGCCAAATGAAATCTGGCAGTTTCTGAAAATAGCTCAGCGCTGCAGCAGGCACTCTGCCCGCCCTTCAGCAGGCTGGCACGCAGCTGGGGGTGGCCACTGTGGGCAGACACTGGCACACACAGGACCGGGGGTAGGTGTCACACACACTGCACAGGGGCGGCACAGAGCTGGGGGCATGTGGCAGCTGCCATCCCTCAGCTTTTCTGACCTTTCTACGCCTAGCGAGGACTCAGTGGCCTTGGAGTTAGCATGGCATGCTTACCAGGCCTGAGGCACCCCCTCCAGCTGGGGTGAAATCACTAGTGGGTCTGAGAAGCTGCCCTTGGGCCACTTTTGTCCACCCCTGTAGACAAAAAGTAAACCTAGGAGCCAGGAGAAAATGATGAAATGGTGTTTATTACTATCTGGATGTAAAACCCAGCAGTGTTGTCCTATCTGACATGGTCTAGGGTTTTCCAGCCAGTGAGAGAGGGGCCAGGAAGGAACTAGGCTGGGTGTCAGGCACTTGTCAGGCAGCACCAGGCACTCGGCACCCTGAGGCTACCATGGTGGGGTGGGGCTGGTAAGTCCTGATCAGCCAGGAAAGGCCCTCTCTGCCCCACTCAGGCCCAAGCCAGGACCAGATGTTCTGAGCATGGCTCGGTCGCCTTCCCCAACCTCAGGTCTGACCCAGAGTAAAGAAAGAGACCTCAGGTTAATGGGAAGCCTCTTGGCCCTGCTCCCAACCAGCCACTTTCACATAAGTACACCAAAAGATAGCCCCTCCCATCAACAGAGAGGGGCTTTCCTGCCTGAGATCTGGTGAGCAGATGGGTGCAGGGAAAGTATACTGGCTTTTCTCACAGTGACATTTTCCAAAGTGGAAAAAGGTTAAAAATATCCCCCACCTTAAGTTCAGATGAAAAGCCACCATTTGGGTAGGGAGTAGTGAGGGGATAGCTAGGCCCAGGGACTCCCTCAGGGGAGAGTGCTGTGTTCCCTCTGGGCTGGGCTGCAGCAAGGCAGGGCTGGACTGCACAGGGAGGCAGGCAGACCGGATCCAGCAGCCTCGGGGAGCCCAAGGAGGAGTGAGACTGAGAGGGCCAGCCCGTGTGTGAGAAATCAGCCTCCCCAAGAAGGCAGAGGTGAACCCTTAGTTGCCCCTCCTCCCTTACTCGCTCACTCAGCATTCACAGGCAGCAATGTGGTCCCTGGTCACCATGGCAACCAATGGCCAATGCCTTTCTCAAGGCCAGGCCCATCTGCCCACCCCGCAGGGGGATGTCTCTGTGGAAGACATGGAAGATGGGAAGCCCAGCCACAACTCCCAGTGGCCTAGAAAGCTAAGGCCATGGACCAGGGCAGGACAGCACAGAGGCCTCACTCAGGCCATCCTGGCTAAAGGTGCTGCTATGGCAGCAGGCAGCTCCCAGCCCCTAGGCCCTGCCCGTCTCTAGGGCTTGAGCCTGGGCCAGAGATCTGAAAGAGGTTTAGGGTCAGGGTCCTCCATCCTGAAGTTCCAAGTGACAAATTAAAACACAACAAAATAATCCTTTTGTTAAAAGAATGACCCTGGGCCCTCCTGGCCAGGGCCTCAGCACATTCCAGTCTGTCATGCAGGCTGAGAGGCCAGGCTCCTCCAAGGTCCCATGAGCTACTGGTTGTTGCAGCCCTGAGAGGCAGAGGAGCTGCCTGCCTGCTTTTTTCTCCTCTTGTTGAGGAGCCGGTTGTTAGAGGTCTTCAGGTCCTTGATCTTCACCTGATCGTAGTCCACCCGCATAGTGGCTAAGGCACTGGTCATCTCCTCCTGGGGACAGACAGGATGGGGGGCACTAAGAGGTCAGGATGTACTGACGTTAGGAACTATCACCCCCTGCCTGGGCAGCCCCTTAACAGTGTCAGTGACAGCCTGTGCTGCTTCTGTGCCCACTGTGTGCCCAGCACTGGGCCAAGCCCTTTGCATCACATGAGGGACCTCACTACAGTCCTCTGTGGCAGACACTGAGCTTCTTCACAAAGGCACAAAAGGAGAGTTATTCCCTGGGACCACACCAAGGGTAAGTGGGATAGTGAACTGAACCACTTCCACCACAGAACCACAAGACCTTCAGAGAATGCCATCTCGCTGGGCAACCAGCACACTGGGGTGTGGAGTTTGTGCCACTGGAGCTGCTACCCCATATATTCAAATGTGGCCTCTGCTGGGTCTAAACCAGGCTGACCACCCTCCCAAATGTTGTTGGTTATAAGACAGGTCATCATCCAAGCTTGGTACCAAAGCCCTGTTTCATTGAGAAAGTACGCCAGGAGCACCACACTGAATAGGGTAGTGAGGCCCAATCCTTGGAGTGCCATGGTTGGACCACTGTGACAGTCACTGACATCCTGTCCTCCAGGCATAGAAAGGGGCCAAAGACCCCAGACTCTGGGTAGCCACCCCCCTGAAGTCCCTTTTGCCCAAATCCTGGCACCTGTAGTGAGACTGAGGCAGAGCCCACCCACCTTGACTTCATCCCAGTGGTCTTTGTCTTCCTGCAGCACTCGGGCCGTGTGGAGTGGGGTCTGTGGCACCACCATCGATTGCTGGAAGGAGCCCCATGCCCATGGATTAGAAACTGGAGGCACCTGGGACAGCACTGGTTCCCCCAACTCCATCCCCTTCTCCGAGTCTCAGATGGGAAAACTAAGGCTTGGGGTGGGGAAGGAGCCTCAATGGGGCAGTGGCAAAGCCAGGTTGTAGGTGAGGCCCTACTATCTACCTGTGCGCATGGGCCCATTCCAGCCCTGTACTGGGGCCTCAAAGCAGAGCCACCACCCTCCTGCCCGGCAGTCCCACTCCGGCTGGACACCCTGCCTGCCATGGGAGGAGGAGGGGCTCACGTTGATCCAGGGGTGGTTCATAAACTGAGTGATGGTCAGCCTCTCTGTGGGGTCCGTCTTCAACAGGAGGCGGATCAGCTGCTTGGCTAGGGAGGCCAGGGAAGAGAGGGGAGAGGTGAGGTTGCAGAGTTCCTCAGAGCCAGCCCCTCCACCCTTCCCCATAGACCACAAGCTCTGCTGAGGCAGGGGCTGCATGTGCTCCCAAATTCCCAACCCACAGAAAGAGTGAGCTAACAACTATTTCTTGTTTTGAAGCACTAAGTGTCCAGGATAACTGGTTAAGCAGCAGTAGATAACTCATACAGGGCAGCCTTATTTGTGGTCCTCAGAAGGGAAAATATGAATGAGGAATAGGAGTTAGAGGGAGTTTTGAGGAAGCAAGTTTTGAGCCTGTTTGATAGATGTAGAAACTGAGGCTCAAGAAGGTTAGGGGACTTGCCTAGGATCCCATAGCTGGGAAGAGGGGGAGCCAAGATTTGAACACAGGTCAGTTTGACACCAAAGTGATGTTTCCCAGAATGAAAGCTGCAGGGGCCAGGCTGGGACAGAGAGGTTCACTCACCATCCTCAGAGACCTCTGACCACTCAGGATTGGGGAAGCCATACTGGCCCAGGCGGATCCTTCTCTTCATCCCTGGGGAGATGGCCTGGCCCGTGTTGGAGTAGAAGGGTGGGAAGCCACAAAGGCTGGGGGAAGGGGTAAGTCATTTGGCATAGGGTGGGACCAGTGCCAGGGTAGACCCATTTCCCCTCAAAAGTCCCTGACTGGGGAGACAGGCAACCAGACACCATGGCAATAATACCAGCCCTCCAGACTCCCAGGCATATCCCAGGAATGCCATCAGCCCTTGGCATGGGGAGACCCTCAGGTACCTGAAGGAGTGGTGTCCCATGACCAAAAGGGAAGGGCAGCCTGCATGAGGAGTGACACACACAAGCCCCTCACCAAGGACATGGGGGTAGGGGGACAGAAGTGGTCCTGAGGGCTCACAGTGGGGGTGAGGGCAGAAGATGGAGGCAGGAGGTGGGGAAGGTACTCACAGGATGTACATGATGACACCCAGGGACCACATGTCACATGACTTGTCATACTTCTCTGGACCCAGGACCTCAGGGGCTGCCAGGGCAGAGGGACATCAGGGCTCTCAGACCCAAGGGTCTTAGAGCCCAGGCAGAAGCCTGAAGCCTGGGCGAGGTGGGGAGCAGGTACCTGGGCTGGGAGGTAGGGCAGAGCAGACTGGCGTCTGGCACCTTTTGGAAAGGCAGCACGTGTGTGAAGCTGGGGGAGGAGAAAGCTCCCGGAAAAAAATCAACCACTTTCAGACATACCCCTAGCTCCCTTGGGCCTGGGCCCCTCTGCCAGTCTCAACCTTGGTGAAATAAGAGAAGGCCAGTCTGGGGCTTGGTGGGAAACTGCCGTAGGTGAGAGGGTCTTGGCCTGCCAGCTGTCCTGTGTCCCTTGCCTCCCAGAATGCACAGCCTAGGTCACAGGCAAGGAGGAACCAGGGGCAAGGCTCTGCATTCCATCATCAGCTTGGCTACCAATCCATGGGGCCTGTCTTCCCTGTGCAATGAGGTGGGTAGGCTAGAAGATTTCTAAGTTAAAATACTGCAAAACACATCCTACTTAACAAATTGCCATTTCAACTATCTCAGGGAGCTTCCCACCCCTTCAGCAGCCCTCCAGGAAGACCTCTTCTGAGGAAGAAAAGCCCTCTGTCATCAACCCACTCTCAGGTTAGGGGGCAGTTTTGGCAAGGAGCATTTTCAGATCTGGGGGTTGCCCACTTGCAGGAGGGCAAGGAACTTTTCCAGGAAACATGAGTATGTGCACACCTCCAAGCCCTGGCTTTAGTGACTCTCTCCCACAAGGCAGGTGACTGGTACCCTTTGTCCCTCCAGGTTAGGAGGAAATGCCTGCCCGCTTTCTGAATATGAATCCCAGGAAGACAAAAACTAGAGAAAAACAACCGCGGTTGGGCTCCGTCCCGAGCTGATGGCAGCCTTTTATCACATATATATTTAGAGCTGCTGTGATGTCATTCAGCTCACAGGCCACAGCCAGAATTTTCCTGGATCTATTTTCAAAAGCAGAAGCTGAAGTTTGGGAGAATATTTTTGCAGCCTCCGGCCCCCCACGTCACCCGCCTCCATGCAGACAGAATTCTCCCCCTCCCTCCTTGCTGGGCTTTAACCCTTTGTTTTCTGCAACCCACCGGCTACCCTACAATACAGCTGTATAAGTTGGGGTGAGGAGTTACAAATCATGTCCCAAGGACTCACCCACATAATAGGGAGTATAGCAGGGTGTCTGCAGGGCATTTTGGGTGGTCTCCTTAGCAAAGCCAAAATCGGTGAGCTTAAGCACTGCGTCTTTCTCCTTAGATGTGTAGAGCAGGTTTTCAGGCTGGGCCAGAAAGAGAAAACATTGGTTTGGAGTTAGGAACCAGGCAGGAGCAGAGCCCCAAGGTGATCTTCAGCCAGACTCCCCAACTCCATCCCAGTGCAGAAGGAGCCAGGTCCATTTATAAAAAGACCTGGGCCTTGCCCACCAACATGGGTCAAATACAGAGAAACCCAAGGTGCTACCTGCATTCACAAAAGGGGAAGCAAGGCAGGTGTTCAGCCAAGGCTGTGAATGACCAAGTGCCATAGAAAGTCTCGGGGCAGGAACTTCTTCACCCTGGCTAACCCGGTGAAACCCCGTCTCTACTAAAAAAAAAAAAGATACAAAAAACTAGCCGGGCGAGGTGGCGGGCGCCTGTAGTCCCAGCTACTCGGGAGGCTGAGGCAGGAGAATGGCGTAAACCCGGGAGGCGGAGCTTGCAGTGAACTGAGATCCGGCCACTGCACTCCAGCCTGGGCGACAGAGCGAGACTCCGTCTTAAAAAAAAAAAAAAAAAAGAAAGTCTCGGGGCAGGAACTTCTGATCCTGAGTTGGTGACATTGCCATGAAATGTTACAGCAAGGGTGCTAGGGGAAGGCAGGCTGCTCATAAGTCAGTGTTGCCAAGCACATGTCCCATACCCAGCCCAGAGTGAATCCTACAGGGCTAGAAGGACAGCCCCAACTGAGGTTGCTTAGGGGAGAAGGCCCTGGTTGCTCAGACCCCAGGAGCTGCACAGGGGCAATCTTCCTGTGTCCCAGGAGTAGCCAGGGGCCTGGCAGATGAGGGCAGTGGGGAGGTCTGTCCCTGAAACTGGTTTTTAATGAATGGGTAGGATATAGGCCCATGGAGAGGAGCAGAAGAGACCCCCAAGCAGAGCTGGGGTAGAAGGATGGGGTGTTGTTAGAAGGATGGGGTGGTGGTTTAGAACCAATGGATGCTATTTCTCAGGTTCTGTTTGAGAAGATCTGACCTTCTCAATTGTGATAAAAATTGTGATAAAAACAGAAAAGCAGTTTTAGTCTATTCAAGGGAATCTCCTCTGCAGAAGGCTTTTCTCTCTTTGGGAAAAAAAAGAAGCCAGGGTCCAAGTAAAGCAAGGATTTACAGGTTGTGGTGCTCAGCCAGAGGGAGGACCTGATGCAGCAACTAGAACCTCAGCTTGCCTCTGCCCAGTCTGAGGAGGAACTAAACCAAGGAAGGTAATGTTCTAGGCTTGGGGCAGAGGGTCCAGGAGAAGCAGACTCTGCTCTGATAGTGCTCACACATGCTTCTGTGTGCACGTGCATGTGTGTGCTGTACATGCAGAGTGCCTTGGATGCATTTCATCCATCTGATCCAGATGACCTCTAAGACCCAGTTCTCCCAGGATAGGAAATTTGGAGAGCTGACCTTCCAGCCTCAAGACTGGAAGGTGGCCCAACAACTGGCACTATCTCTATTCCTTCCTCCAGTGCTCAGCAAATGGCTTCTTTCCCTTAAAATGCTGGTATCAGAGGGCCTGATCTATCAAAGCTATGGCTGTGACTTCACAAAAGCCCCAACAGGGCCAGGTGCAGTGGCTCATACCTGTAATCCCAGACTTTGTGAGGCCAAGGCAGGTGGATCACCTGAGGTCAGGAGTTCAAGACCAGCCTGGCCAACATGGTGAAACCCTGTCTCTACGAAAAATACAAAAATTAGCCAGGTGTGGTGGCGGGTGCCTGTAGTCCCAGCTACTTGGGAGGCTGAGGCAGGAGAATCGCTTGAACCTGGGAGGCAGAAGCTGCAGTGAGCTGAGATCGTGCCACTGCACTCCAGCCTGGGTGACAGAGTGAGACTCTGTCTCAAAAAAACAGAACAAAACCAAACAAAAAACCCCAACAGCATCAGGCAGCCCCTTCCTGAGGTTGCATGCACACAAAATTTCTTGCTGAACAAGTGAACAAATGAATGAATGAATCCCAGTGCAGCAACTACACAGCCCTGGGCATGTCACTTAATCTTTCTCTGAGCCTTATTTTCCTCATCTGTAAAATGGGTAATGGCACTTGTCTCACAAGGCTGGGTGAGAATGAAATGAGATTGCTTGTCAGGGCCTGCTAGCTTCAGGCAGGCACTTGGTTATTCTTATTACTATTGGGATTACTCAGTATTTGAAAGAAACAAGGGGACCCATCTGGTGAGAACAGAATGAGTATGCTGAAACCAGAGAAGAGGCTGAGAAGAGCAGTCTGGGACACAGAGCGGATGCTTTGAATGTGACTATGGAATATGGCCTCCACCCAGTGGGTCCTGGATGCCATCAGGGATTGTGGAGTGTGACAATATCCTCTTCCCTGGGTCCCCAACCTGAATCCTAGAGCCTCACCTTGACATCTCGGTGGGCGATGTTATGGCTATGCAGAAACTGGATGGCAGTGCCGATATCCCGCATTATCTCTGCAGCTTCTGCAGAAACAGAAGAGGAGGGGGTCAGTGATGCCAGTCAAAGGTGAAGCTCCCACCCTATCATCCCTCCTGGACACAGTCTAGCTGGCCAGCACAAGACAAGAAGACAGTGACAGCACTCCTGCTATCCAGGTTCTCTATCCCGGGATGTCTACCCCACCCCAGATACCCCAGTTTCCTCCGAGGATACCCCCAACCCATCTAAACTTCTTTCCTCAGTCCTGAACTACCTCTTCCCAGTTCAACTGCAAGGCAGCACCAAGAGGCTTTGAGGCCCCCATCCCAAAGCCATAGAGAGTCCATCTTCGACAAAGTGTCTCAGACTCAGAGAGTCCCTTGTGGGGTTGGACACTGAGTCCCACCCTTTCTTATTCAGATGGGAAGACTGAGGCACAGAGAGGAACAGGGTCTTGCCCAGCATCACACACAACTCTCTGGTCCATACCTCTCACCCTGAATCCTCCTGCTGGTCCAGCTACATGCACATACCTCTCTCCGTGAAAGCCTGGTCGCCACGCTCCTGAATCCTGCTGAACAACTCACCACCTTCCATGCTGTAAAAGAGGTGACTATAAGCAGAGAGGGGGAAACTGCACATCATCGTACCCTTGCCCCTGCCCCAAATCACAGGACCAGGCTTCAAGCCCTACCACTCTGCTCCTCCCCTACTGAACAGCCACTGTCACCCTCCCTGTCCCTTGCAGAACCTGGTGCATGGTGGGTTGTCAGCTTGGGTGGGTTGAACTGAACTCTTGGAACTAGAAGAGGGTGGTGGGCTCTGATCCCTGCCAAGAAGCCTGTGTGTTCCCAGTGGCACGGCCCCTACCTGACTGTGAGGGCTTGGGTACTCCCAACCCTATTCAAGTCTCTGTTTCCCTAAATGTGAGATGAGATGTTAATTATCATCATATGACCACTGTTCTCTGGGCACCTACTATGTGCCATGCCCTGGGATCCACATTTCATGAGTGCTGTTGTGTGATCCTGGGCTGGTTCTTTCACCTCTCTGTGCCTCAGCTGTCTCTTTTGTATAATAGGCATGACAACACCAACCCCATAGTCATGCAGATTGAATATGCAATACACATGGGCCACGTAGAATGGAGTCAATCACAGGGTAAATGCTACATTAAGATCTTCCCCACATCTTACATCTGAGTTACAGAGATTCAGAGAGGTTAAGAGCTGCCCATGGTCACACAGCTAGTGGGTAGCAGAGGCAGGATCTGAACCCCAAATCTGAAGAACTGGCTAACCGGTACAGGAAGGGGGGACTTGAAAGGCAGACAGGGAGGAGCTGGGGACCCAGAGTCCAAGGACAGCTGGTGCTGAGCCACGGTGTTACAGAAAGAAGCCCAGGGTGGAGCAGGCTTCTGGCTCCTGGTTCTAAGCCCCAAGCACCCAATTCCTGGTGGGACCATGGGAGCACATATCCAGGTCAAAAAGAGAGAAAGTTGAGGGAACTGTGTGGGTCCTGTTCTTCCCCACATCCCCCATCCCCCATATTCAGGGATTGGGAGGCTTCTCTGACAGCTCTTCTAGGCCTCCTCACAGAGTAGAAATCACACTCAGGAAGGCCATATTAACCCCTATGGTTTCTTGTCCACCCTTGAGGGAATGTCCTTATGGCCAACTCCATAGATCCACAGGCAGGGCCTGTGGCTGCCTGCTCCATTGCCCCTCAGGGGCTACAGTGGCATCCAGATCTGCTACCTGGAAAACAAAGAAAGTCTCTAGAAGCATGGCAGGGAGCCTGGGGGCCACAGGGATGCCGAGGGGGTATGGAGACAGGGCAGGCCAGCATACCATTCCATGATGATGAGGAGACAGCGCTTGCCATGGTGCATGTTCTCATACACATCCAGGATGCGGACAATGTGGGGGCCGCCAGAAGCCTGCCAGTGATGGTCTACCTCCTGCCGGGCCTTGGGGCTGTCATATAGGAGCTGTGGGTGGGTGGGCGTAGAAAGCATCAGGCTCAGAGCCCTCTACCATCACTTTGCAGACAAAAACATATAAGCTCAGAGGCCTGTGACCTGCCCCAGGTCACACAGCTTATAAGGAGCAGAATGAGAATTTGAATCCAGGTTTCTCTGACTTGTGGTCCAATGAGCCTCTGGACTTGAGGGTCAGTCCTGGGCTCAAGCAGCTTGGCAGGTAGTTCAAGGAGTCTCTGGGAGGTGGCTGACTGCTTCGAGGGGCTCAGAGGCCAAAGAAGCCCTTGCCTCCCTTCTCAGGGACTGCAAATAAGATGGAAATTGAGTGGGTTTTATAACCCCACTCTAATCACACAGCAGCCATGGGACCTCAAGCCAGGGGCCACACATCCCTTGAGCCTCATTTTTACAATGAGGATGACACAGTTGTTCTATTTCCTAGGCTAGGGTTGGAAATTGTACATGTAAATTGAACAGGATAGCACCTGGCACATAGTAGGCCCTTGGTGCCTCCCTTGTGATTCTCACCCAGCACATCTATGAGAAACATAAGTGTAGATGTAAAAGGTGCTGGGGAAAGGCTGGGGAGGGGAGAGGGTGCACTAACACACAAATCTGCCCTACAGGCCGCAGCATGATCAGGAGAGTGCTGGAGTGGGAAGGAAGACTTCCTGCAGGAGAGGTTGAGGCCTGTGTCTGTCAATCTATCTCCCACAAAGAAACTGGCCCAGAGTGGAGGGAGACAAGGCCACACTCCTGTAGGGGTAAAAGTAATTAAGACTTCAAATTCTCCAGGAGTGGGAGCGAGAACAAAACTGTCACTACCAAGTAAAGTGCTTCTAAAATGAGTTGCTTGGTCATGACCGCCCAGTCAGTCCCCAGCTCCCAAGGTAACTTTGTAGCCTGCCTGGGAGCTGCTATACAATACCAGGGCAACAATGGCATCCCGCTGTGAGAGAGGTGGGGCCATCTCAAGGTGACCTAGCTGCCTAGCCTCCACCCTCATCCCATGCTTACAGATCTCCGGTGAGGACCCAGAGGTAGAGACTGGGGGCAGGGAGGACCCTAGTTGAAGGAGATGACAGCTGAGTGGAGTGAGATGTGGGTTTGGGATTGAATTCCTCCAATGACTCGGTGTGACCTCAGGCAAACATTCACAGCTCCAAGCTGCAGCCCACAACTCTGTAAAATGGAGTAATAGCAGAGTCATTCCCACAGGGTGCATCCCAGCAAGGCAAGCATCCAGTGGGCGGGCATCAGGATCCTTGCTTGGATTAACTCAGCCCTGGACTGTGGCTGCCAACCAGCACCACAAATGAACAAGGTCTCACAGTGGCCCTGCTGTAGGGGGAGAAGAAGTCAGCATGCATGAGGAGATGGCCCAGAATAGGGACAGCAGGGACAAGCCACTCCCCAAAAGGGTTGCTCACTCAAGGACCAGCCATGACACTGTGTTTCCTAATGGAGGAGGGCTGGGGACCAGGGCTGATGCTCAAGACTGGGGCTCAGATCAGCACTGCTCAGCATCCGTAGGACCCTGGGCTGCCCCAGCCTTAATTTCCTCCTCTGCAGGATGCGGACAGCCAGGCCACTTTACACAGGGCACTGTTGGGGGCAGGCTCTGGGACCACACACCCTCTCTAGGTAAAGACAAACTGGGGCAGGGCAGTGTCCCAGAGAGGGGAGAGGCAGGCAATGGTTTCTCGAGCCTGCTGCCCTTTGGCTGTCCCTCCTTTTGTGGAGCTGCTCCCGTCAACTCTAGCCTGGGAATACAGGCAGTGCAAGGAATATAGAGAGCCAGGGTCTGGACAAGCCCTCCAGCAGCTCTGTGCCCCTGTTCCATTACCCAGAGCAGGCTGGGGGTATGTGTCAAGGCTGCTGTGGGCAGATGCTCCTGCCTGGACACTGTGGATCATTGCTTATGCTGCCCTTGCCTTCCAGAACACCCCTCAGGTTGGTGTCCGCACAATTCCCAATCACCAGCTTCTTCCTCAGTGCTGGGACCAGAAAGCTCGGTGCCCCCAACTCGCCTCCACCATGTCCTGGGGTGGCTCTAGCTGGGGGTACCCCAATCCTCAGCCATAGGAGCCAAGAGGCACCATCCTCCCTCCCTGCACCTGGTTCCTTCTTTGCCTCCTCCCCTTCCCCTTGCCTGATCCACTCCTCCCCAGCCTGACCTAACCATCTCCTCTCAGGCCTAGCAGGCTGGCTCCCACACTCCCTCCTCACTCCCCATCTTGTGGCATCTCACTCCCACATCAGAATCCTCCTCTTCTCTCTTAAAAGCCCGAGCTCACAGCTGGAATGCTTTCAGTAGGGTCCTCAGCCCTGCCTCTCCCTTTATGACTGTAATCCACCTGTGGCCACAGACACTTCCTCACGTCTTCCAGATAAATGTCCTCCCCCAGCACGCAGGGCTTACCTTCCTTTCCCACCTCACTTCCTGCTACCTCTGGGCCAAAACCACTTTGTTCTGGCCAGAAAAATACATGTGCTGTTCCCAAACAGGCCTTACTCCCCCAGGCCTCTGCGTCTAGGCCTGTGCTGGTCTCTGTCATGTGCATTCTTGCCTCATCTTCTCTGTTGGGTCAACTCCCTCTTTTTGAGGAATCTTCAGGGCTCAATTCAGATCGATCAATCAATCTCTCTCTCTCTCTCTCTCTCTGTGGAAAATCCTCCCAGTACCTTTCTTACTGGTTTTGCCTCTGTTCCTCCTATCAGCCTGGGAGCAGCTTGAGGACAGAGGCAGG
The DNA here is from genome assembly GCF_003255815.1 of Theropithecus gelada. Classification (NCBI taxonomy): domain Eukaryota; kingdom Metazoa; phylum Chordata; class Mammalia; order Primates; family Cercopithecidae; genus Theropithecus; species Theropithecus gelada. The sequence continues at coordinate 89,547,857 of NC_037669.1, forward strand.
TCAAATTCAGCTGGGGGTCCCTGGCTGGGGCCTGGCAGGAAACACTGGGCTCCTGAGCAAACAAAGGATGGGAGGATGGGCCCAGGACCGGAGGGAGAGAGGGAGAGAGGGAGGGCAATCGATGGCCAAGGAGCCACCAGAGAGCCTTCCAGCCTGGGCCTGTAGCCTGTGCTTTGCTGAGGTAGAGGAGCAGGTGGAGCTGCCCTGAGCTGGAGCCTCTCGAGGCTTCCTGCCCCACTGCGTCCATATTTAGGAACCCATTTCCCACATGGATTAAAATAGTCCTTCTACAAGTGCCAAAGCCCTGAAAATAGGCACAGGGGCAGGGGAGAGGGCTGTTTCCGGAAAATATAATAAATGCCCCACTGGCCTCTCTACAGAGCACATCACAGGAGACAGACCCCTCAGCCTGGGCCCAGGTCCAGCTGCCAAGAAATCTCCTAAGCTATCTCCCCTGACCCCTTGAGTTGAACATGAGCATAGCCCAAAACCTCCTAGAGCCTCAGTTTTCTCATCTTCCTTCCCCTTAGCCAGAGCCTTCTCCTCCTCCAGGTCTCCCCTCAATGTGGTACACCTCAATGTCATCTCATCTCAGAAGCCCTCCCTCTTCATCCTTTGTTTTTCTTTCTTTCAATATATGCTTCGTTTATTGAGGTGTAATTGACATATAGTAGAATGCACAGGTCTCAAGGGTCCAATTCAATGAGTTTTGACGATTGCACACACCCTTGGGACCCAAACTTCCATCAAGATGGAAAACATTCCTAGCTCCCCAGAAAGCTCTCACATCATTGCCCTTTTTACTTCCTGTGCAGCACTTGCTCACAACCTGCAATTAGCTTGTTCCTTTGATAACTCTTTAAGCAAACACACACATACAGATATTGTACTTTCAATGTGCCTGGCTCTGTTTGGGGTATTTTATAAACATTAGGAGGAAAGGACTTCATTATCGCCACTTTTTGGATGAGAAATTGAGGCACAGAGAGAGAAAGTAATTGGCCCCAAATCACATGGCTGATCCCTCATCAGACTGTGGGCCCACAGGGCAGGGTCAGTCTGCCTGGCCACCTCTAGGTCCCAGTACTGGGATACAGGGCCTGACACAGAGCACTAACTCAGGTAATAGTTGTAGATTTCTTTTTGAGACAGAATCTTGCTCTGTCATCCAGGCTGGAGTGCAGTGACACAATCATAGCTCACTGCAGCCTCGATCTCCTGGGCTCAATGATTCTCCAACCTCAGCCTCCCAAGTAGCTGGGACCACAGGTATATGCTACCACACATGGCTAATTTTTTTTTTTTTTTTTTTTTTGTAGAGACGGGGTTTTATCATGTTGCCCAGGCTGGTCTCGAACTCCTAGGCTCAAGTGATCCTCCTGCCTTGGCTTCCGAAGCAATGAGATTACAGGCATGAGCCACTGCACCTGTTAATATTGGTAGATTTAATAAATCTATAGAGTAAGGATGAGGGGAAAAACCTCTCACAACCTATCATGAGGACAAGATAAGATTAAATTGGCTGCGCGTGGTGGCTGACACCTGTAATCCCACCATTTTGGGAGGCCGAGGCAGGTGGATCACGAGGTCAGGAGTTCGAGACTAGCCTGACCAACATGGCGAAACTCCGTCTCTACTAAAAAATACAAAAATTAGCCAGTGTGGTGATGTGCACCTGTAACCCCAGCTACTCAGGAGGCTGAGGCAGGAGAATCACTTGAACCTGGGAGGCGGAGGTTGCAGTGAGCTGAGATCGCGCCACTGCACTCCAGCCTAGACGACAGATTGAGACTCCGTCTCAAAAAAAAAAAAAAAAAAAAAAGATTAAATTGAGGAGGCCCCAGTGAGGCTCAATAAATGGGAGACATGACAACCTGGCCAAACTTTCTCCCTGCTGCCCAAGGGCAGCCTGTACCTCACCTACCCGCTCTGTTGAACCAGGCTTTACCTCCTCTTCCAGGGAGCCCATCATGACTGCTCCATTCCACAAGGCATTGCTGCAAGTTGACCTCCTTCACATAGGTACATGACTCCACACTACTCTTCACAAAAGATGTCCCAAAGCAAGAGCTCCATCTTCCCAGGTATGAGAATGAGCACAGAGCCAGGACACAGGAGGCCCAGGCTTTATCCCTATTCTCAGTATGACCTTAGGCCAATCCCTTTTCCTCTCTGGGCCTCTGTTTCCCCAGTGTTAAGTTGTAGGGCTTGGGCTACATAGGGTGGGGGAGAGAAGTGGGTAACAAGGCGGACTTCTAGACAGGGGTTCCTTGCAAAGTACCTACCATAGTACCACTCCCACATCATTGCCCCCATGGAGCAGCCTCTGGGTCCCCGTGGCCTCCACACCACATGCCTGAGCCCACTGGGGGCTACCTGGAATGGGCAATGATGTCATGGTTCCCAGTCACAGCTGGGAAGACAAGAAGATAGGAGGGGGCTAAGCACGGTGGATCACGCCTGTAATCCCAACACTTTGGGAGGCCGAGGCGGGAGGATCACCTGAGGTCGGAAGTTTGAGACCAGCCTGGCCAACATGGTGAAACCCCATCTTACTAAAATACAAAACATTAGCCAGGTGTGGTGGCACACACCTGTAATCCCAGCTACTTGGAAGGCTGAGGCAGGAGAACGGCTTGAACCTGGGAGGTAGAGATTGCAGTGAGCCGAGATTGCACCATTGCACTCCAGCCTGGGCGAGAGAATGAGACTTCGTCTCAAAAAAAAAAAAAAAAAAAAGAAGAAGAAGATAGGAGGGGACTTCTGACAACCCAACAGGCCCCTACCCTTGCCTCACTCCTCTCCTATGTTCCCTGAGCTCCCCAGCGGTCCATCAGAACTGGAGGGTCTGTGATGGCACTTGGGCAGCTCCACAGCTCTAGCTAGTGCCCAGTAGGTACACACAGACACACACACTCACCACACACACACAGACATACACACACATACACCCCTGTGAGGTGGAAACTGCGCTTCTTCCTGAAGAAGGGGATTCCTGGCCATGCACCTGAGGTGTGGGTCCCCACTGAAGCTCAATGAGCATTGAATTTGAGATGACATTTCCTTTAGCGAGTGACCGCAGGCCTCAGGCTTTGATGTACTGGTTTTCACTTCCCCCTTCTCCCCTCATCCACCTTTGCCAGATTCTCTTTCTTGCCCCCAGAGCCAGCAGCCAGAGGCCAAGACCCCTACTGACTTCACCAGCTAGTGAGTCCCAGCAAAATTTGAGAGCAGAAGGGCCAGTGCCCCTCTAGCATCACCAGGTGGAATGTGGGGGCCTCAAAACAGGCCAGGCCCCTCACTATCACCCTACTATGTCCCTTCCCACCCTTGCAAGGACACGGTTTACTTGTGGGTGGAGGAATTCTTGAGTTCCATAGCTGGGAAAACTACAGCACCATTTGCCTGTTTGGAAAACAATTTGCAGTTTACAAAACACTCTGCTGTCCCTTATCTCATGGGAATCCTTGGCGCCACCCTGTGAGGCAAGCAGGGTGGGAACCATTAGCCCCAATTTACAAATTGAGGAAACACAGGCTCAGGAGGATGAAGTCATTGCCCTGTGGCCACCTGGCTACAGGATGGCAAGGCTGGAGAAGGAAGGAGAACAGGACTTTTGAGAGAGCACCCAGACAACCCCTCCCTGAGGGGAGATGAGAGGAGGGGGTGGCCCCAAGTTGGAGAGGCACTGGTCAAATCCACAGCTTGCACAAGACTGGGGAAGCTTGTTCTGAAATAAATGTGTGCATCGGTGAGTGGGTGTGTGCATATGTAGGGGTATGAGGAGGGTATGTGGGGGCATGTGTGTGTGTGGGAACATGAGTGTGTACATGCATGTGTACATCCATGTGTAGGGGTGTGTGCATGGGTGTGTGGGGCATATGGGAGTGGGTGTGTGGGCCCATGGGCATATGTGTGTCTCCAGTCTCTGCAATGTTGACTTTGAACTCGCAGAGAACAGGATTTATCCATCTGTTCATTTGTTCATCTAGTATTTTCTACTTTTCCAAAGTACCTAGCAGAGAACTGGCCACAGAGAGGTGCCCAAGAAACATTGGGGGGTCTTATTGCTACAACTCAACCTAGGACAGCCTGTGCAAGAAGGTGACCAAGAGATGGGCGGATCACGAGGTCAGGAGATCAAGACCATCCTGGCTAACACGGTGAAACCCCATCTCTACTAAAAATACAAAAAAAAAAAATTAGCCGGGCGAGGTGGCAGGCGCCTGTAGTCCCAGCTACACAGGAGGCTGAGGCAGGAGAATGGCGTGAACCCAGGAAGCGGAGCTTGCAGTGAGGGGAGATCACACCACTGCACTCTAGCCTGGGCAACAGAGCAAGATTCCGTCTCAAAAAAAAAAAAAAAAAAAAGAAGGTGACCAAGCCCAGATGCCTCCATTATTCAGCATTCAGACCTCCTCTCCCACTGGGACCCCATCTCCATGGCAGGGCCTAACACTTCTTTTTGCCCAGAACTAGAAAAGCACTCTGTCTGTCTTCTTAGAGATCGAACAAAGCTGGGATGTCTGCAGTGACTCTTGGGAACCAGTCCCCAACACCCTCCTCCAGCCACCTCCTTTCCCAGGAAGGGCCCCCTATCCAGGTCCACCCACCACACATGGGTATCCCCATCCAGCTCACCCCAGTGCTGGGCTCTTCTCAAGTAAAAGTGCCCACAGTATCTCCATCTCTCACATACAGGAAGCGCCCAGGCTACCAGCTTGGAAAAGCAGTTTCCCCAACACCCCCTGCAGCCACCCCCCAACCTCCATACCCCTGGCCAATTAACCTGCAGCCCCGGCCAGGCTGCTATATGTATGGTCTCTGCCAGAACACCCACTCTTTCCGGGGGAAGAGAGCTGACTTATCTCTCCCATCAACGAGGCAGTAATAAATTAAGAAGCTGAAGCTATGGATTTTGTGACAACTCACAATATGAGAGACATCAGCCCTACAGCAAAGGGAACTTCCTCCTGGAGGCCAGGGTTCTAGTTCCTCTCACCACCCCTTGAGGCCCTCCAAGCCCCATTATTTCTGCAAGCCCTGCTTATTAACAACAGTATTTCAGACATTTTATAATTCTAAAACAAGGCAAAAGCCAAACCAAACAAAAACAGCAGATTTTCTTTAGAATGAAGAAAAAGATAAAATGCACCAGAAACCCATGCAAGTTCAAAACTATAAATGAGGACAAATTTTAATTCTGAGCTTCCTGGAAGTCTTGGCAAAGAAGGAAACCAGTTAGGCTCTGCTGCTTTTATTACCCCATGAAGAGGAGCACAGACATTCACTGAACATTTTCTAAGACAAAATTCTAAAAAGGATTTCAAATCAAACCTTATATGGGAGAAAACCTTCTGACAACACCTTCAACAGCAATTTTGCAAAAGATACAGACTCAAATGAACATATCTAATATGGATTCCCCCATGAAGACTGACGCCAGCACATGGGCCTCAGCTATTGCCTGGCATGTGGGCCAGGAGTGCTGAGATAACATCACCAGACCTTCATTTTCTTGGGATTCCAGCTTTGTTTTCTGCCGGAGGGCAGAGAGGAGAGGAGCAGCAGGAACCATCATGGCCTCCAACACCTTCTGTCCCACCTAAGGGTCTCGTCCCAGCCTCAGGCAAAGGCAGGCCAGGATGCTGAAGATTAAATCTCAGCGCACGTGCTCAACACTAAATCTCAGGCAGCAAAACTGTGGAGAATGTTGTAGGGAAATTTAGGTTTCATTGTTGGGAACCCCTATTCTTACAGAGACAAGCCATGAATAAGACAAAGCACTTTGAACCTACCATACTTCCTCCTTGACAAGTCTTCGACTCAGCCATCTCTAAGATCTCTCCCAGCTCCCAGTTGTATGATTATTTGTGATTGTTTCCCATGAGGATCACATCTCAAATGATGTAAGAGATACCACTGGAATAGCAGAATTCATTTTACAGCCAGTTGTTGAAACCCCTGCCAGCAGTGCTGGCACCTGTGCGGGCAATTAACACACTCGGCCCTGCCAGCCAGTGTGACCCTTGCGGGCTGCTTTGCCCACTCAGAGAATGGGTCACAGCCTCAGCCTCTGCTCTGTGGGGAAGACATCAGGATGGGACTGACCCTGAATTTAGAGTTCAGAAGCAGGCTTTTCCTTCTTAAGGCTTCAGCATCTTCCTTATAATGCCAGAGCCCCGCTCCTGCCCCCCGTGTCCTCCTTCTCCCTCCCACCAAGGGCACCGGTGCTATTTGGAGAGCTGGAAGTAGTGTAATATCTAACTTTTTAGCCACAGTTTCAAAACAGAGCTGCAGACCCGTGCCATTATTCTCTCACACACTCATTTTCCCAGCTTTTGTATCTCATTAAAGGAGCTAATGGAACCAATTTTGCAGCTATGGATAAGTTGGCCTCCTGACAGATGAGACCTCGCTTCATTAAGTTCTGACCACATCCTGTCCTCTGTCTCACCCTGCCCATTGACCTCTCCTCCTCAGAGGCTCAGTTCCAAGGAGGGTGGCTCACGTGATACTACTGACCCCAAACGTCCAGGCCCCAGGTGGGTGCTGAGGGAATGATGGAGTCAGGTAGGATTAGCTCTCGCTACATGACAACAGTCTGTCCCTGGTGCTGGGCCAGTACTGTGCTGAGGCCACCTCATACAGTGCTCACCATAACCCAACGAGCATCAGCAGTGCCCTTCTACCTGTAGGGAAATGTCCCTCTAGAAGGTTAAGTGACTTGCCCAAAGTCACACAGCTGGGCAGTGAGAGTCAAGACTTGAACCTGGACCTGTCCCCTGCACTGGGAACCATGTACAGCTGCTTCACCCCTTTTCCATGCAGCTTCAAGGCTTGGAGCAGGCACTCATCCCTACAACACCAGCCTGGGGAAAACAGAGAAGGCCCTGCCACTCCTTCCGAGAGCTTGGCCCACGCCCCTGGTCTGGACCAGGCCCTGCTGCTTGGTGGTTGTTACAATAATGGCAGATGTTCACGGAGCCCTGCCCTGTACCAGGCATGTCACACCCATTAGCTCTTGCCCTTCAACAACTCCATTGTTAGCCACCATTTTCAGATGAGGAAACTGAGGGTCAGGGAGGCTTTGTAGATTCTCTGGGTCACATGGTTTGCACATGGCCACCTCTGAGTCAGAGTTCTTTGGGAAGCAGGATTCAACTTTCATCCCCAAGGAGGCCTGCCCATGTACAGATCCCCTCCCAATTCCTGCAAACATGTACTGGACCTGTCTGGGGGCTAGGTGGACTGGGACTGGGAATGCTGCCATGGGCACTCTGTCCTCAAGGATTTAGGGGTCTATGGATGAGTCACTGCCAATTGGGATGCTTGATGATGACATGTACAGCTGGGAAACTGGTCCTGGCTCCTTCCCTTCCCTTCTCCTTTCTTTCCAGAACCAGAACCTGGCAGAACAGGCGAGATGGGGAAGGCCAGCCTCTCCTGAGGGAACTCACAAGAAAGGAAGATGCCTGAACAACCACTCCCCTTCTAGGCCAAGGCCAGGACACCTGATGGGGGCAGGGGGCAGCTTGACAGGCTGCGAACCTCCACCTGACCACTTCCCACTAGAGTTCTTGGGGGGAGAGGGAGTAGCTGAGGTTCCAAACCTAGTGTCTTCCCAGGAAGCTCTGCTGACAGGACAGCCAACACAAATTTTGAAATCATCAAGTCTTAGGCTGGGCGCGGTGGCTCACGCCTGTAATCCCAGCACTTTGGGAGGCTGAGGCGGGCGGATCACGAGGTCAGGAGATTGAGATCATCCTGGCCAACACAGTGAAACCCTGTCTCTACCAAAAATACAAAAAAATTAGCCAGGCATGGTGGTGGCGGGTGCCTGTAGTCCCAGCTACTTGGGAGGCTGAGGCAGGAGAATAGTGTGAACCCGGGAGGTGGAGCTTGCAGTGAGTGGAGATCGCGCCACTGCACTCCAGCCTGGGCGACAAAGCGAGACTCCATCTCACATTAAAAAAAAAAAAAAGAAATCCTCAAGTCTTAGGAAGACAAGATTCCTCCAATTTACTAAATTTTGATGGCCTCAGTTGGTCTGCTTCCCACCAGCCCCAGACAACCTGGAAACAAAGGCTGAAATGCTAAGTCTGGGGGATGGGAAGAGTGGAGGGAAATGCTTCTAGAAAGAGGGACCTGAGGGAGGCTCCCGGGAAGGAAGAGGGAAGAACAGTGAGAATGTGAGTGCTAGGGGGTCCCAGTGCCCCAGACCAGGGACCATGCACAGCAGGACTAGCTGCAGCCACAGGGGTCCAGGTCTGTCCCCAACTCCCCTGTGGCCTTAAGCAGGCCATTCAGCCTCTCTGAGCCTCACGGGCCCAATCTGGAAAGTGGAGATGGTGCTAATACTCCTGTTCCCAGGGAGCCAGGAGGAGGGAATGAGAGCACACGCAAAGAGCTCAGATGAACTCGGTGTCGGGTGTACACTGAAGGAATTGAGGGGCCATGATGGTACAGGTGAAAACAGTTTCCGGGTTTGCTTAGGGACTCCTGGCTTCAGGATTCCCCTGGGTCTTCCTGAAATGGCCTTACACTCCTCCCCTCCTTGTTTCCCAGAACTCAGGGAAAGCGAGGTGCAGCCTTGGGGACCCGGGGGAGGCAGAACCCCTCCAATCCAGCAGGTCACAGGAAATGGTCTCATATCCTCAGAGGTGCACGGCCAGACTGGGCTCTTCAAAGATGGACCAAGAACCTTGAGTCCATGAATCCTGTTTAGCTGTGAAAGGCTCAATAAGAAAGGGGAAGACCCTCCAGGGTGGAGAGGGTGGCTGATCTCAGGGGAGGGACCCTGGGGAATGGGAACCAAGACTGAAAGGACGGAGACCCACAACAGGGAACTCACCCAGCTTTCAAGCTTGGTCAACTACAGGAGGGGGCCCATCTTCACTTCTTTGTGGAAGCCCCCTACTCTCCCAGGTAGCAGACACCTTTACACCCCTCAATAACTCCTCGCATCCTTTTGAACAATGTCCCTCCTGCAAAGTGTGTGACCATGGCCAGTCCTTTTACCTTCCTAAGCCCCAGCTTGCATCTGTGAACTGGGTACCCACTCTCCTCCCACATGGCACCTGTGTTACAGGTGGGGAGAGACCCAGAGACAGCTATGGCCTCCTCCCCTCCCCCAGAGGTTCTACAGTGAGAAAGCGGCAGGATCAGAACTCCCTCTGCCCTTGACGGGTGTGAGATCCCAGCATTCTGCCCACGGCCTTCCCACAGAGGGCTGGGGGAGGCCGCAGAGACCACTTGTGAGCCCCCTGAGTACATACTCAGAAGATCTAGGTTCTGGTATCTTCCTTTAACTTCAAAGAGGAAAAGGGGATTTTTCTATCAAAATCAGCTACATAATCTGTGAAACTTTACCCTGGTTCTATTTCTTCTATGACAGTGTAAAAATAGGACATTTTCATCATAAGACTGGAACATTTTAGCAAACACAAGTGTTTTGTTGCAATCTCAGAAACAATGTCCCATCAGCGGTCTCTCTTCATGAAGAGACTCCACAGCAGCTATGAAATATGTGCCCCCAACTGGCCAGTTGTGTGACAGTGATGCCCACATAGCTGCCACAGGGTTACAAATGGCCATAGAACCCACCCTAACAGGGGTGGCCAGGGCAAGTGAGGTCATGCCTAGGTGACCCCTGCTGAAGCACTCAGCAGGTCAGGCCTCTGGTCAGCTCTGGAGAGAGGGGACCCAACACCCTCCAGCTTTCAGAAGAATGACAGCTGGTCTCCCTCACCCGGAGGAGATGTCACAGAGATGACAAAGGAATCAGAAGTGGGCGTGAGGAGATGCACTGGCTCACCCCCAGAGGCATGGCACAGAGGCCCTAGGGAACCTTCCATCCCCACCCCCGACACTGACCTTCTATCTCATATCTGCTCAGCATGTCTCCCTCATCCTTTGGCTTCATTCACGTCTCTGCAGCTCACCACACAGGCCTGGGTGAGCACAGGCAGCCATCGCTCTCCTCAGGCTCCTCCCAGGGGTAGCAGGAGCACTGGCCATCCAGGCTTCCAGTCTCCCTTGGTCCCTGGCCCCTCTCCCCTCCTGCTCATGCTCAACCAGAGGACTCCCAGGGCACTGACACCCAGCCGGCTCCCAGAAGCTTTCCTAGTCTCTGATCACACCATGGAGCCATAGCTACGAGGAAGAGGGGGAGGCCCTGCCCTCTAGGGGACCAGAGTGGTGGCCTGGCAGTGTCTGAGGGACACTGCCTGTTCCTGCCATGAGACTAGGTGGCAGTGACTCACTCCCCCTCTCCTGGGCCTGCCTAGGGTAAGGACACACCCTGGTACTGGCTCAGCCTGACTCAAGCACTTAATTAGGCCATGAAGTACAGCAGAAGGGGTCCCCAAACCTGAGTCATAACCCCCAGAGTTCCTGAGCCTGGCAGAATATAGCCCTTGCTGGTGGCATCACCATAGACAAATGTTCCCCCTGACAACACCATTTGCTGACTGGTGTGGGAGAGGCATCCTGGGGCACTCTCTGACCAGTCTCTATGCTGTCTATCTACTTGCAAGATCAGCCCCAGCAGTGGGCAAGGCAGGCCCCCCTGACCTGCCTGCTTCCCTGGTACTGCCGATAATCATTGCCCACCTAACATGTCTTCACAACCAAAATGGAGGCCTTTGCCAAGCAGAGCACCCAGGCCTTCATTTTTTTTTTTTTTTTTTTTTGAGATGGAGTTTCACTCTTGTCGCCCAGGCTAGAGTGCAATGGCACAATCTCAGCTCACTGCAACCTCCACCTCCCAGGTTCAGGTGATTCTCCTGCCTCAGTCTCTCAAGTAGCTGGTATTAAAGGCATATGCCACCTCATCCAGCTAATTTTTCTATTTTTAGTAGAGACGGGGTTTCACCACGCTGATCTCGAACTCCTGACTTCAGGTGATCCACCCGCCTCAGCCTCCCAAAGTGCTTGGATTACAGGTGTAAGCCAGCGCACCCGGCCCAGGCTCTCATTTTGCAGATGAGCAGACTGTGGTTCCCGATTCCCAGAGGAGCACACACGCAGGGAGGAATGGCTGAGAGCCAGGCCTGGGTTCCAGCACAGGGCCATGTCCATACTACGTGACCCTGGGTGAGTTACTCTGCTTTTCTGAACCTGTCTGCATCCATGGCATGGGGGTGATAATCCATTCTGATTCTGCCATGTTTGCGCCTGGCATGTAGGAGACACTCAGCAAGTGGGCACCCTTATTGCCATCCCCCAGCCCCCTGTGCCACTGCCTGCCAGAAAGCACGGAGAGGCCAATTCTTCTGCCACATCCTGAGAAGGGGGCTGTTAATGTTGAGTGAGCATCTTTGGATGAGCTATGGGTCTCTTGTGGAGGCTGAACCCTTAAGAATGGGGCAATGAGTGTAGCAGCTCAAGGTCCTGGTCCCACAGGCCCCTGAATGTAGCCTCTGAGCCTTAGCAGGGCGAGGGCGGTCAGGTGCAGGGTGCCAGCTAGAGATTCTTGAGTGTTCACCCCAGCTAGTGCAGGTGTAGCTCACACTCAGTTATGCCCTCTGTAAAAATGGAAGCAGGTTGTACCTCACACCTTGAGCCCTCCCAGACTCCCACCAGCTCCTCTGGCTGGCTCTAAGGCTCTGACTCAGGTCAGATCTCAGCCCCATCTACACCTGACTGTGGCCAGGGAACCCTTGGGGGTCGTACTGTGCCTAGTCCCACACAATTGTCCCAAGCAGAAGTCTCAGACCATTGGGCTGTAAAAGGAGACCCAACAGTAGAGACTGCAGCTGAAGCTGACTTCACACAAGCCATGGGGGGGTGGCGGGGGACCTCCTCAGGTTACAGCTCAGCCCAAGAACTCCTGACTCCACTGTTCTGACTGCCAAGGCTGCTGACACCTGGTCAAGGCGGGTAGCAGGAGGGGACACTGTGAGTGGCATGGGTACAGCAGTCACTCCTTCCTTCCCCACCCCCACCCTCCCCTGGGGTGGGGGTGGGGGAGTGAGCTGCCTGTTGACCAGGATGAGTTCTCAGCACCTGACCTGGCCCTGCTCTGTCCTCCGCCTGCCCTCAGCCTGCTGGGCTGCAGAAAAGAGGCCATCAGGCCTGAAACACATGAGACAGGCAAACTGGCAAGGCCTGGGAGAGTGGGGACAGAGCAATAGCAGGAGAAACAGGTGGAAAAGGAGAAATGAGAGGGATAAGGAGGCAGAGGACAGAAATATCGCTAGTGCCATGAGAAGGCAGCAAAGACAAAGTCCTATCCAAAGAAAAAGGCAACCCTAATCCCAAACTCGCCTCAAAAACAAAAGCAATCTTTCCGCATCCCTGGCCTGTCTAGTGCTGAAAGGGCCTCCTGAGGCTCCTTGTTCCCCAAACAGGAGCCTCGTGTTCCTGCTCTAAGCAAAACCTCCATGGTTCCCACACAGCAGGATTTTAATCACAATTGCACAGGGCCTAATCCACTTAGTTCCAAAAGGGCAGGAAGGTGGGGAAGAGACCAGGATCCAGAGCTCCCTTCACACCATTCTTTCCTGTCCCTCAAGGGGCTGGCTTCCCCAGATGCAGGGTGAACCCTCATAAAAACCAATAATGTTTCACCAGCAAATGCACCCAGGCCACCCCAAATGAAAGCCCTGCCTTCTGAGAGTGTCTGCTGGCCTATGTTGTCTCATAGCATGAATGCAGGGATAGTAACAGTCACCGAGACTGGATCCTATTCCCCACCACATATTCAAACCCAGGGTTCAACTGCACCACAAAATGACGGTTTTGCAAAAGATTATGAAACCGCGTTTAGTCCAAAGTCACTTAGAGAGAATGTCGCAGAAAACATTTTAAGCTGAGAGCACTGTTCCTCTCTCAACCCCAGGTGGGGCCTTTCATCTGGGACCACACAAGATGTCCAACAGATGGAGGGAGAGCAGTAGAACTAATGTTCTCCAGGGAAAACACCAGCGCTCACAGGAGCCATGGTCTCAACTGCCCTGAGAGCAGCAGAGCCAGCTCTCCAGGAAGCGCTTGGTGCACACTCTCACAGCACAGGTATGCTTGGAATGACTCTCACCTAGGGATGTCCTCAGCTCTTGCCTGTGGGCCTTCACTATTAGACATGGCAGCCTGGAGCCAAGGGAGGCTGCGGGCTTACAGAGCCAGATGTTCTAACCGCTGCCTCCACCCAGGGGTCTTCCATGATAATGTCCCCAGTAGAGAAAGATGAGGGATCTAACTCCACTTCCCCAGGTGTGAAGCTCAGAAGAGATATAACAGACCTCTGTTGTAATGAAAACTGAGTCCTTCCCACATAGTCTGAACAACAGCCCAGGTGATCCAGGAGTCCCTGCAGCACCCTCAGCAATGGTGCTCTACCCTTTAAAGCCCTACACAAATGCCTCTTCCTCCACAGATTCCTCTGGTCCTCCCTCAGCTTCCCAGGCTTTGTCAGGACTTTGACACCGGCCTGCTGAGGTCAACCACATCCTGCCAGAACATAGGTCTGCGAGTGGGAAACTGGTACTCCACAGCAGGTACTGAATGTCTAAACCAGGCATGTTGTGACACACACGCACACACACATACACATACACACACACCCACCCACATGCGCACACACGCACACAGGCACACACATACACCCTGTGCCTTCCTCTGTCATCCACATCCTTCTCAAACCAGAGGTCTGGATTAAACTGGCAACCTCTTCCAGGAAGCCTCTCCTAGCTGGCCCAGCCCAGATACAGTTTCCACTCGCCCACTCACCAGTCTGACTTCCTGCCCGTGGTGCTCTGGGCTCTGCTCAGCTCCGCTTGTCTGAGACTCACAAGGCCTGGGAAAAGGCACATGACCTTTCTGAGGTGGCCTCCACAGTCATCATGGTCCTTGTGTGCTGGCCTCATGGGACTGCCACCTGTCCAATCACTGGCATAGAGTTCCATACAGTGAGGAGGACTGGGCAGATGTAGGCAGACACTGGCAGCAACACTCAGGGCCCAGCTGGGGCTGCCAGGGATCCCAGTGGAGCAGAGAGGACAATGCCAGCATCCCTCCAAGGGCCAAGTCTCAGAGACCCTCCCGTGTTCCCACAGACTTGCATGAGGAGTGAGATGACTTAGATGGTAGGACTCTGGCATCAAACTGCCTAGGCTCACAGCTCAGCCCTGCTACCCACTAGTTGTGCACTTTGGGCAAGTTGCTGACCTCTGAACCTCATCCATATAATGGGAGTGATAAGAGTTAGGTAAGATAACTCATGCTGTGCATCGTTGTGCACTGTGGACAGGACCTGCTGGGCAGAATGCTGTGAAAAACTGTTAGCCGTTTATGGGGGTATCAGAATCCACAGCACCAAGGCCTGAATCCTGGAGAGCTGGCATCGGCTCCTAGATGGGATGGGGAAAGATCCTAGAAGCCCCAGCAGAGGTGATCCTCAGAGTAGGCCGGTAGCACAGCTTCGAAAACAGTAAGCAAGGCCAGCCAGGCACAGTATGAACCATCTCAGAACAATCAACCTCTGCCTAAAATTCCACTATTTGCATTTTGTAGGGTTTGATGCCCTCCCCAGGATCTTCATGAAAAAGCAAATTGCCCATCCCTGGCAGTTAACACTCTGGCTCCTCAGATTCTTTCCTTCCAGGTAAGGAGCAGCGTTGGGAGAACGCAGGGGGCAGTGAAACTATTTTAAGGGACTCTGTTGTACAGGGCTGCCAGGCCCTCCATGTGCCTCCTGATTTGTTGACTCTAATGGGTGGCCCTGCAGAGGCTGATCTGACCGGTCTGGAGATGGTAGGTGAGGGGTTGGTGGCTGCCAAATGAAGAAGGGCCTGGCTTACCTGGCAGCTTCACCTGGCTTCAAATCCAGCTCAACAGCACTAGCCCCAACAGGCCAGCCTCACCCATGGAGCAGTGGGCACCATCCCCCCAGGGAGAGTGAGGCATCCAGGGTACTGGGCTCTGGATCCACTGCTTCCCAGTCTCTGCATCCATCATGTTCTATCTTCCTTTCGGCATTCTGGTTATACCCTCTGTCTACTCAGAGGTGCAGCCTGGACAGCAGGCAGTGGGCAGAAATGGCCTCATGAATGGGCATTTCCTTTCTCCCAGGAATTCCCCATGAGGTCTGTTGAGGCAGTGGAACTGTTAGATTCCAATAACAATGTGAATTCTCAGACTTTAGGAGAGGAGAAATAACATTTCTCTGTGGCTTATCTCTGAGCTGCAATCCAAGAACCCCTCTCCTGTGGAGAAGGTGTAACCTGGAAAAAGTCCAGCTCCTGATGCTCCTTCCAAAGCTCAGAGGGGCCAGAGCCTGGTTATTTTCATAAGCACTCATGAGTCCCTGATACATGCCAGGCCTTGGGCCCAGGTGCTATAAAGGTGCTTTGAGTCAAAGGGGAGTATTATGGCTTTAGGGGTCAAACAAAGAAGGTTCCATTGCCCTAAAGCCAGGAACTCTGGGCAGCTTCCTGGAAGAGGTGGCACTGGGGCTGAATCTTGACAGATGGGAAGAAAGTCTTCAGTGCTGGAGAAGGAAAGATGTCACCTAAGGTAGAAAAGGGAGGTGGGTTGGACTGCAGAGGCTTTGAATGCCACAATTAGAGGCTCAGAACATATACAGCCAAGTCCCCAAATCCCTGTGTAATCTCAAATCCCTGTGAGATCTCCTCCTGGTTTCCAGAGCTTAGTTTCCTATCTGTCAGGAGAAATATGCCCTCTTCTGTGTTGTGCTTTGGGGCATCACTGAGATCCCACATGCAGAGCAGCCTGGCTCACGGAAGCCAACTGGCATCAAGGGGAAGGAAACTATCCCAGAGAAGGCAGCTCCAGCAACCTCCCAGATCCTGGGAACCAGAAGGAAGATGCCTGCTACAGAGACTTGACCCAGAGGACTCTGCAGGGGTCTCCTGGACATGTGGATCCACCACCCCACCACTCTACTCTCCTTAACAAAGAAGAGAAGAGGGCACTGGGAGCCCAGAAGAGCTTCCAACATGTTTTAGGGGTCAGAGGGGAAGAGCTCCCAGCCCCACAGTCCAGAACACAGGGGCAGGAAAGAAGACCCCACCATTATGTCTCCGTAAGGCCTTTTATTGCTTTTCTTTCTTTCAATTTTTGAGACAGGTCTCACTCTGTCACCCGGACTGGAGTACAGTGGCATGACCACAGCTCACTGCAGCCTCAAACCCCTAGGCTCAAGCAATCTTCCCACCTCAGCCTCTTGAGTAGCTGGGACTGCAGGTGTGTGCCACCACACCTGGCTAATTTTTTTTTTTTTTTCTGAGACACAGTCTCACTCTCTCACCTAGGCTAGAGTGCAGTGGCGTGATCTCGGCTCACGGCAACCTACGCCTCCCGGGTTCAAGCGATTCTCCTGCCTCAGCCTCCCCAGCAACTGGGATTACAGGCGCTAGTCACTGTGTTCAGCTAATTTTTGTATTTTTAGTAGAGACACGGTTTCGCCAGGTTGGCCAGGCTGGTCTCGAACTCCGGACTTCAAGTGATCCTCCCACCTTGGCCTCCCAAAGTGCTGGGATTACAGGCATAAGCCATCATACCCAGCCCTAATTTTTTAATTTTGTATAGAGATAGGGGTCTTACTATGTTGCCAGGACTGGTCTTAAACTCCTGGACTCAAGTAATTCTCCTGCCTCAGCCTCCCAAAGTGCTGGGATTATAGGCACGAGCCACTGCACCCAGCCTATTGCTTTCATTTAGAGATACTAAGTGCCATGGTCACTTCTGCCTGCCAAGAGGCCAAAAACCACAAGAGGGCTGGGCAGGAAATCAGGAAGGGAGAAAATTATGGCCTCTGCTACACCCCCCACTTCAAGCCATGTGACTCACTTTGGGTCCCAATTTTCACATATACGATAAAGTTTGAGGGACTGGGTCTTGGATGTGGTGGGGTAACTGATTTGTGATAAATCTGCAGGGCTGTGCCCAGTTAAAGGGAAAGCTGAAGGGTACTAATTAACTAGTTAAGCCTGGGAGAGGGCACAAGCAAGAGGTCAGGAGGAACAGACACTGGAGGACTGCCTGGCCCATACACCCTCTCCAAGAAAGGCAGTCCTCCAGTTCCTGCCAAGAGGACAGCAATGAGTGCTCGGAGTAGAATGGAGAAGAATGGCTGCACTGGCAGCAGAAGGTAGCCTTGGGAGGGAGCCACTGAGTATGACTGAGGCCAAGATGAACCTAGCAGGTGGTCAGGGGCTAAGGGAAAGCAGAAGAGGCCCAGCTCCCTGGGAGGGAGGGACCTGTTCCTCTAGGGCCTCCACAGAATAGCAACAGTTACAGGGACAGTGGCCACAGCTCTTCCTGTTTCATGAGTATTTGCTGAGTTTCAGGCTTCCTGTTAAGCACTATCTGCCATCTTGCTGCAACAGAGTCAAGAGAATGAGCATGAGACAAATGGGCAGAGATGGCCTGAACAAGTTCAGGTTATAAAACAAGGACAGGCCAGCCTGGTAACCTGGGGCACATCACCAGGGAGGCAGAAAGACACAGAGCCCATAACTGTTGCCTACACTGAGCTGGGGCAACTAGGGGAAGAGGGCTAGGCAGATGTAAGGAAAGGACTGTGATCCATCACGAGCTGGCTAAGCTCCCTGGGCCCAGGCCTGCCCATGCACTGAGGTCCCCAGGTCCTGGCCCTCCTGGGCAATGGGCAGAAGCTATAAGTGGGGAAGTGCCACCTTCCTCCTCATGGCCACAGCTACCACTCACAAGACAGGTAAAATGACTGTACCAGAGGTTGTGCTTAGCCCAATATTGGGAGATAGTAAATGCCTACTTAGCTGGGTAGTGACTTCTAGGCTTGGTCACTAGGGATACCAAGAACAGGAAGGTCCTGGAGTGGGAGCCACATCTAATCCATGTCCCCTTTGAGTGCCAATTTAGGGCCAGATCCTGAAGGTCCCACGCTAGTAGCCCCAGCCATGCTCACCCATAAAGGGGTACAGAGGGAAACCCACTCCAGGCCTGACCCAATTCCCAGTCCAGAACAAGGAGAGCACTGATGAGGTGCTATGGAAGTTCTTGCAGTCAGAAGTTACCCCAAGTCACTCATCAGACATAGCATCTATGGGGAAGGGGTTAAGTCCAGCCTTACTTATAACTGGCACTGTGTGGGCCTACAAATTCTCATCTCCCACCCCATCCCTGACTCACCCACAGCATCTGGACACCACAGGGGCTGGTCAGAGCTCAGTCTTGGCCCACAGGGCCAAAGCCTTGGTATTAAGAAGTGGGTCTCCAACATGGCACAAGTATACATATGTAACAAACCTGCACGTTATGCACATGTACCCTACAACTTAAAGTATAATAATAATAAATAAATAAATAAATAAATAAATAAATAAATAAATAAAAAAGTCAAAAAAAAATTCTTTGATATTCTTATTTGATCATTCAAA
Source organism: Theropithecus gelada (assembly GCF_003255815.1). Taxonomy (NCBI): domain Eukaryota; kingdom Metazoa; phylum Chordata; class Mammalia; order Primates; family Cercopithecidae; genus Theropithecus; species Theropithecus gelada. The sequence continues at coordinate 89,566,240 of NC_037669.1, forward strand.
TATATGTATTTAAAAAAAAAAAAAAAAAAAAAAAGAAGTGGGTCTCTGGCCTCAATCCCTCACCACCCAGACTGCCCTCAATCATAGCACAGGTGGAAGGGCTAAATGGTGCCCAGAGGGGGATGAAAACTCTCATTCCTCATCCCCTTATCCCCGTCTGCCCTCAGAATCCCAGTCTGCCCTCAGAAGAGTCACTTTTTCCCTAAGAGACTCAGAGAATCCCATTCCTGAGACTCTGAAAATCTCCCGCACCCCATTCGACTGCTGGGTTAGTGGGCAAAGAAGCTATACCTGGGGCCCAGCCCCACCAGCCCAACCTGATCCTCTCCTAGAACCATCCGCATGATCCCCTCCAAGGCAGTCTCGGAGACAACCTCCTCTGTTGGCCCTAGTGGTCCTGGGAAAGACACAGAGAGCTGGGCCCAGCTCTCTGCTCAGATGCTTTACGATCCTGTGCTTTAAATAAGTCCTGTAACCTCTCCAGACCTGTATCAGGTCCTGTACCAAGTGCTTTAAACGTATAATCTCATTTCATCTTCACAACAACTCCTTATCTTTCCCCATGAATAGATGCAGAAACCTGGCTTCAAGAGTCTGGGATATCATCCAAGGTCATGAAACTGGCAAACACAGGATACCTATTAGCCATATCTAGAGGACTCTGCACTTGGACTCATAATTAAAAGTTGTGTAAAGGCCAGGTGCAGTGGCTCACGCCTATAATCCCAGCACTTTGGGAGGCCGAGGCAGGCGGATCACGAGGTCAAGAGATCGAGACCATTCTGGCCAATATGGTGAAACCCTGTCTCTATTAAAAATACAAAAAATTAGCTGGGCATGGTGGCACACACCTGCAGTCCCAGCTACTTGGGAGGCTGAGGCAGGAAAATCACTTGAACCTGGGAGGTGGAAATTGCAGTGAGCCGAGATCGTGCCACTGCACTCTAGCCTGGCAACAGAGCCGGAGACGGAGCTCCAGAGAGAGACAGAGTCTCAAAAAAAAAACAAAAAAAAAATCTTTTGTAAAATGAGAAGGGCTGGCCGGGCATGGTGGCTCAGCCTGTAATCCCAGCACTTTGGGAGGCCGAGGCGGGCGGATCACAAGGTCAGGAGATTGAGACCATGGTGAAACCCCGTCTCTATTAAAAATACGAAAAATTAGCCGGGCGCTGTGGTGGGTGCCTGTAGTCCCAGCTACTCAGGAGGCTGAGGCAGGAGAATGGCGTGAACCCGGGAGGCGGAGCTTGCAGTGAGCCAAGATTGCGCCACTGCACTCCAGCTTGGGCGACAGAGCGAGACTCTGTCTCAAAAAAAAAAAAAAAAAAAAAAAAAAATTGAAAAGGGCCTTTGCTGTACTTCTAGCCTCCAGGAGTCACTATCCCTGCCATGCTCTACCTATCCATTGGCACAAGCTACAGATGAGTAAAGACCCCAGAGATGACAGATTCAAGGAATTCTGGGTATGGGGTGTGGCCCAAGGCCCAGATGTATGCCTTAAGCTAGAACTAGGTACCCAACCCCCGCATCCCCCTGATCCCCACCATGCCACCTATATCAGCATGCCAGGTCTCCAGGGAGCCTATAGTCTGAGGTAGTTAGATGGCTGGCCCGCCCTCTGCCCAGGAACCAGGGGTGGGTTGGACCAGGGCCTGTCCCTTTCTTTTTTTTTTTTTTTTTTTTTTTTTTTTTTTTTTTGAGACGGAGTCTCGCTGTGTCGCCCAGGCTGGAGTGCAGTGGCCGGATCTCAGCTCACTGCAAGCTCCGCCTCCCGGGTTTTTACGCCATTCTCCTGCCTCAGCCTCCCGAGTAGCCGGGACTACAGGCGCCCGCCACCTCGCCCGGCTAGTTTTTGGTATTTTTTAGTACAGACGGGGTTTCACCGTGTTAGCCAGGATGGTCTCGAACTCCTGACCTCGTGATCCGCCCGTCTCGGCCTCCCAAAGTGCTGGGATTACAGGCTTGAGCCACCGCGCCCGGCCGGCCTGTCCCTTTCAACAGGGGACCAGTGACTCGACAGGAGTCCATCAGCAGCTTCCTGAGGCTCCACAGGTGCAGTGGGCATCAGCCTTGTCTTCTGGCCAGCCCTGGGAGGCTCACACCACTCCAGCCCAGACAGGCAGGGGCCACAGGGAAGAAGCAGCCCCACCCAAGCCTTGGTGAGGGCTCAGCTTCCAGCAAAGGGAAACAGATCCATTCCAGTCAAAGGAGCTTCACATGGAAGGGGCAGCCAAGTTGAACAAGAGACCCCCCTTTGGGCCTGAACACATGGGTCCAGCCAGAACCCCAGAGTCAGGAGTCACCCCTTCCCTGCTTCCGGGTACAGCAGCTCTAGCCATACTGACTCCACCCCTTGCTCACTGGGACACCCAAAGCTTAGCTAGACTACGCCTCAGTTTCCCCATCTGTAAAGTAGGGAGGACCACGAGCCTGACCTTACAGGAGAGTATGAGGATGAAACATGTTGCTGAGCATAGGAAGCTTAGCAGGGGCGCTAGACATAGCTTCACCCACAGGCTTCCGCTGTGGACCCTCCAGGATAGCCCAGGCCTCAGTGAGGGCTCACTGACCTTCAGGGCACACTTCTGCCCAGTGCGCCGATGGAAGCACTCCAGCACCTTGCCGTTCACACCCAGGCCCAGCACCTGCTTGGACAACTGGTAGTCGTCGGTCACTGCGTACTTCTTGGGCTCCCGCCGCCCCCCCGGAGCACCGCCCAAGCCGGGTCCGCCGGGTGCAACTGACGGGGGCACAGGGCCCCCCTGCTCATCTGCTGTTTCACCATCCATGGCCCCCGCGGGGCGCTCAGAGGCGGCCCCAGCCTGGCGCTTCTAGTGGCACCTGGGGGAAAGGGGAAGAGTGAGTCCAGCCCAGACTTTTCCAACACACCCCAGCTTTGGAGCCTCTGAACTGGGCTGGGCTGCTAGCCCGGGGCAAGCTGGGAGTGAGGGACGAACGGCCAGAGAGTACAGACTTGCCGCAGGGGGCGGTGGTCGCGCGGCCGGGTACAAGCGAGCGCCGCCCGGGCACGTGTTAAGAAGGGAAGGGGCAGGGCGCCTAATGGCCGCGAGGTCCCCGGAGGAGGCCGCAGAGGGGACCCAGGAAGGCGTACCTGGCGAGGGCGTACCTGGCGGCAACGCACCTTGCTGAGGCACCAGCGAGGGGCAGGGGCGGCGGTCGCGGGAGCTGGCGGCCGCAGAGCGCCCAGGGCCGAGAGTCGCGCTGCCGGCGCCCACGTGACCTCCCCCGCCCTCCACCCCCAGCTCCTTGCGCGTCATCGCAACTTGGGGCCCCGCTAGGTCAGCCTTAAAGGGCCAGGCGGGCCTCGACTGGGTCCCGCCCCCGAGCCGGAACAAAATAGGAGGCGTGGCTTCCCGAGGGGGCGGTAACTTCCTCGGTTTCCAGGGATACCCAGGGAGGCTCCTGCACTGGCAGTCCGCTACTGTGCGGGTCCCGGGTTTTATTCGCGACCTAGAACGTGACAGCGCAGGACGTCTTCTTTCTCTTGAAAGCTCTCCTTGAGTCAGGTGTTTGCTCTGCACGCTGCCAAGTGGCCCTCCAGTATGGCTTGCTAGGCTTCCGACTTGTCTAGTGGTGGCCAACCCTCAGAGTACTCAACTTTTTAATTTTTGCCAACATGCCGAGGGAAGTGGCATCTCGTCGTTGTTGAATTCGCCACTCTTTAGCCTCTGGTGGCTCTGGGCGTCTCCAGCACTGGCGACTGCCCCCTTTTGTGCAGCTCCCGCTTGACTCGTTGCTTCCCTTTGGTATATACAGCGTCCTGGGGACCAGAAATCCCGAGTTGCCATTTAGTCAGATCCGCCAACCTTTCACTTTATGGTTTGGGCTTTTGGCGTCGTGTTTACAAAGTCTCTGCCCCCCATCCGAGTGACAGATATTCTCCATTAGCTTTCTAGTTTTGCCTTGCACATTTAAGTCTCTGTTAAGCCCATCTTAGACCACATTATGTATTTTGATCCAGTTTTCCCAACACCGGCTGTTAAACAGCTCTCATTTCACAGATGAGGAAACTGGGGCCCCTGGGGAGAAAACAACTTGTCTAGAGCCATAGGGAGGGTGGCTGTGGCTGTCTCCTGGGACAGATCTGAGCTACTCGCGCACAGCACATCACTCCCCCAATCCGGAAGCTGAGGGACCTGAGCGAGCTGGTTCACTTGGGACTGGGAAGGTTGCGGCTCAGGGCAGGGGCTCTGCGTGGGCCTCTGCTGTCATCTACAGGCCATCTACAGGACTGCAGGTACCAGGACCTCGGTCCCACTCAGAGGCATCTCCCAGCCATCCTACTCCTGGCGTCGGAATTTAGGCCTAGTGAGCGCCTTCCCCTCAGCCCCACTGGTTAACACACACACACTCACGGACCCCTGGGCTGCATGTCCAGCCTCATCAGAGAAGTAGCTTTTGGAAAGATGCTCGTCCTCTGAATGAATGAGTGAATGAGTGACTGAAAGGATGCTACAACTTATTCGTGGGTGCCCACTGTGTGCAGATGTTGAGTGGAGACGGGTTTGGGGGCTCTGCCCCTATTTCTTTCAGGCGACCTTCAGGCTAGCAGTATTCAGTGAAGCAGGAGGCTCCAGACAATAGCCTCAGCTGGCCATAGTGAACACTTCTTGTAGACCAGATGCTGGGTAGGTGCTCTCCCTGGAACCCCCTGACCTTACAGAGACTGGAGGACGTCACACTATCCCTTCTGCCCACACTACAGACACACAGGACAGAAAAGCCCAGAGAGGTTAGGTGACCTGTCTGAGGTCAGCAGCTGTCATGACAGAGCCCCCATTCCAACTCCAAAGCACAACCTCAGGGCTGGGCTCTTATCCTCAAACCATGGCCTCCTCTCCTAGTCCTTTCTGGCTCCTCGCACAGCCACATGTACAAACATACTCTCACACATGTACACATGCAGTCACACCTTTACACATGTGCATACACATGCATATAATATACATGTGTAAATACACATTCATATAACACACATGCACACAGATACACATGCACATGTGCACACACACACGCATTTATGCCCAGCTGGACCCAGGACTGATGTCCCTGGGCCCAACCTAAGAATCTGATTCAAGATCTCAGAGCCTCTTAGAAAGCCCTATGATCTGGAAGCTTCTACTGCTGGGGGCACCGAAGAAGGCTCTGCTCTGTAAAGGCAACTAGTTTGAGCCTGGTGAACCTGAGGCTGAGCAAGATGTTATTCTGGATGAGTAGAAGGCTAGGCAGCTGAGGGTGGAGGCTGGCTCCTTGCCTCAGCCAAAGGCATCTCACTGAATGTTATGTGAAGATGTCTCATTTCTTTAAAATGGAGTTAGAGTATAATTGCTCTAAAAATTTTATAATTGTATTTTTAAGCTTGTCTCTTTTTATTAAAATTTTAAATTGCATAAGTAAAACTTGCTCATTGTCATTAATTCAAATTATACAGAAGTATGAAAAGTAAGCAAAGGTGCTGCTTCTCCCCTCCCAGTCCCTATAACCAGTTTCCATAGGCACACGCATTCATAGGCACACGCATTCCCCACATGGGTCCATCAGAGAGATGACTTGCAACTACTCACTTAGCCCAGGAAAGTCAGAATATGTGGTTTTCCCTTAGTGCTCACGTTCCAGCAACCACCTGCCATATCCCCTCCACTATGATGGGAGGATTTGGCATGTGGGATGGCTAGGCCTGGTCAGGAGTGGGTTCATGGTGGCAGACTCTGCCACATAGCCCTTCATATAGCTGTGTGTCCAAGGGGACAGAGACTTTGGAATAGCTTAAAGTGAAGGTGGCTAAATCCTACACACACACACACACACACACACACATTATGTCCTTCCTGGAGAGGGGAGGCTGCACATGATGAAAGGATAGAGGACAAATGAGGGAGACTTTGGGGAAGGCACTGCTGTGTATTCTTGTGACTCATTTTGTGATTGTTCTGGGTAGGGAGGGGCAGGGGAATCTTGCAGTAAGGTCAATCCCTGGAGTGCAGGGGAGGGTATCCTAGAAGGGAGGAATCCATGGAGATTTGGCTAGTGAGGGCATGAGAGGTGGCACCGCTAGGTGGCAGTGTGGGCCCAGCAATCAGAGCCAGGGCTTCTAGGGAGCAGCCAGGGCAGGAGAATTAAGTACTAAGTTGGCCAGAGGGACCCACAATGCCTGAGGCAGGCACTTGGGGCAGAACAGGGGCACATCACTATTCCCAGCATGCAGGTGAGGTGCGCAGTGCTGTCATAGTCACGCACGCACAAAACTAGTTGGAAGGCCAAAACCTTTGGGACCCTTTGGTTTACACATAGACCACATAATCACTGACCTCTGTAGGAGATGCTTTCAAAGGGACACCCATGGTGCTCTCACATTGACAGGCCTGGGGGCAGAGAAGCTTCACTGAGGACCTTAAAGCTGGATGTCTAGGAGTCGGCAGTTCACCAGCACCCACAGAGGAAGTAGGAGGAAGTGTGTAGGCTCCTGACTTCAACCATTACTTGCCAGTTGGGAGATCTAGGGTATACTGTAACCTCTCCATGCCTCAGTTTCCACACCTGTAAAGAGGAGACAATATGTGGTAGTTGTGACAATGACATGAGGCTGCAAATTGCTGAGAGTGCTTGGCACATAGTAAGTGTTCAGTTGAATAGTCATGGTGAGGGGTAAGAAGTATAGTTTTGGTAGAGAGCCTGGGATTTGGCCCCATAAGAGACCCAAGTTCAAAATTGTAACTCTGTTGCCTGGCAGCTGCAAAGTCCTTTTGTCTTCATAGTAATGAGACAGTGGACAGTTCCTACTGCCAAGTCAGTGGTCCACACAGGGGCCCCATACCAGGCTATCCAGGTATCCCACCCCTCAAGGTGGGTTATAAGGTATCCATCCCCTCTACCCCCATTCCAAGAAACTGGCTTCTGACCAACTCAGGAGGGGGCTGGCAGAGTTGCACTGATGAAGCCTGGCTTCCCTTTAGGAAAGCTGCAGAGAAGTTACTGCCCTGAAGTCTGAAACTTAAACCATTTTTCCCCCAGTTTCATAGGGTTTTGCTTTCAGGTCTCTTGCCTTCTGCCATTCTGGGCAGAGCAAGCTGAGCTCTGTCTTCCCTGGACACTATCGTTCAGGCCCTTCAACACAGCCAGGGGTCTGTCATCCCTGCCCAGGATCTCAAAGCTAGCCTCCTTTCTGAGGACCCTGGGTGCACACACTGGGAGGAGGTGGGGGGTAGGGAGTGGACCTGCGACCTCTCCAAATCCCACAGTTCTTCTGGCCCAAGGATTTGGAGGAGAGTCACACAGACCCCACATAGATGCTCCACAGTGAATCCAGTGAACTGAAACAGGTGGAGAGGGTCCTGGTAGGAGTGTGGGCTTCTGATTCAGAGCTGGGATCAAGCTCTTACCCTGCCATTTCCTAGCGTTTGTTCCCTGGGGCTGTCTTCCGTCTGCATAACGGGAGCAACACCAGTTATAGAGGATCAAATGCAGCAAGTACTCCCTGTAGATAAGAGCGAGTGTTACTACTCTGCCCCACCACCCTGCCCAAACCTCTACTACCCTGCTCCCAGATTATCTCCCAATGTTTTGAGCTGCAGGACTCTCTCTCTCAGCATTTTTTTGCGGGTGGGGGGGGGGGCACCAACCCAGAGTCCGGGCCATCTGGAGCTGTCTCTGCTTGCTTCCTTCAATCTGTAGTCTCTTCTCCCCTGACTGGCCGGGCCGGCCAGAATTTGAAAAGTTGGGATGTGCTTTCTCCTTCAACTCTCAAAGAAAACGTTCTTGTCTGGATCTTTCTGGCTGTGGTGACCGCCAGCTTGACCCCAGTGGACCTACTCATTTCTGGAACCGTCCTCTGCACCCCACCCTGCCCTAAGTCCCGCTCCAGACCTCACCCCATGCCACCCAATCCGACACCCGACACACAGAGTCCTAGGGTCCAGGAGCGGCCGTCCCAACACCGGGCGTTTGCCCACGCCGACAGACCTCCTTGGAGGACTCGCTAGCAGGGAGGACGAGGCCGGGACTCCGCCCCCCGCCCTACCAGGAGTTCCACGGCGAGATAAGAGGGCCGTTCCCCAACGACGCAGAATGCCAGAAGGCAATCTGGGCGCGGGTTGCTGAGCCGGGGCCCCTCCTTAACTTTCCCCACCCGGTCTTTCCCTACTGATCTCTCCGTCCTACCCCGCTGGGTAGCGTCAGCCCCAGGTCCACGCGCTGCTATTGGCCCTCCCCGACCGCTCGGCTCCACCTTCAGCGTCGCGATTGGTCGGCTCGCAGGGCCCCGCCCCGTTTTCCTGGAAAGTTCTTGGAAATCTGTCAAAGTATTTCCTTTCACTGCCCAGGGCCCCAGACCCGGCGACTGCGCCCGCGCACCCCGCCCGGGCCCCGCCGCTCAGCCTGCGGTTCTAGGAAGACGCCGCTTCCGGGAAGGGCTGGGACGCGGCAGACAAAGGATTAGGCAGCAGCTCGCCCCGCCCCGCTCGTCCGGCCCGCCCCACCTTGCCCTCGCAGGCGGTCCGCGCCACTGCCTCTCAGTCCCTGCCCTGCGCCCGCGCGCCCCGGGAGCCTACCCTGCACGCGCTCCGCGCCCACTGGTTCCCTCCCGCCGCCGCCGTCCAGCCGAGTCCCTACTCCGGAGTCGCCGCTGCCGCGGGGACATGGTCCTCTGCGTTCAGGGGTAAGCGCGGCTCTCTGCCCCCGCCTGGCCACCAAGAGGGGCGCACGGGAGAACAGGGCCCATGTGCTAGCTGCCGGGCATTGGGAGGGCTTGACGGGCCAGAGGTGACTGAGCGCGGACAGACCTCGGGAGCGAGGCTCTATGTGGGGCTGTGACACTCCTACTCCCCACCCCCACACACTCACCTCAATTCCCACTGTGGATTGGGAAACCGCGGGCTGGCTGGCTACAGGAGGAACTTACGGGGTGGGCTCAGCCTGGGTTCTCACTGGAGCAGATGGACACCAACGGCAGGGCGTCCACCAAGATGTGGCCAACAATCCCAGATCTTCTGGGCCCAGAGCACTCTACACTAGCCTGCCGGCTGCCCTGCCTGCTAGTAACCTTGGACCAGCCCCTGGCCCCCTCTGTCCTGGTGTCCCCTCTCCTGCCCCAGGCTAGCAAATAGGCTCTTTTTTCTTTTTTGGGAAGACAGCCTGAGATCCTTGCCTTTCCTCAGGCTGGCACCTGATGGTCAGCAACTCTTGGGAGCAACCCTTTCAACCAAAGGGTCTGATGCTGGCCATGGTGATCTGACAGGAGCTCAGGGAGCTCCAAGGAGAGAAGAAGAAGGTATAAATGGGTGTTCTGCACTCAGGGAGAACTGGGTGGCTGTGCTTATCACAACTGGCCTGGTGCCAAGTGAGGGAGGGTGGAAGGTGAGGCCAGGGAAGAGGACATGAAGGTGCTGGGAAGACTACTTCTCCCTTGCTGTCTCCAGCAAGTTCCTTCCTCCTGTCTGCATTCGGGGACTCCTGAACACCTGCCCCACCACTACCTTCCTCCCCAGGAGCCTCCCCCTGCATTCTGGGGTCCCATAGGCTCTTTCACTTTTTACCCTAGCTAAGCACCCCCTTATAAGCTCAGGGCCAGTGTTGGGTGTCGGGGAACAAAGTTTTTAACAGACTGCTGGGCTCCAAAGCAGGCACACACATGTACCTAGAATACACCAGCCACTGTCCCCACCATGATGACACAGCCATGGACACACCCCTGCCCAGGTACACAGTCACTCACCAGGAGCTTGTGGTGATCAACACAGCTATTCATACACCCAGCTACCACGTCAGCCCCAGAGGTGCCCACACCCACAGGTGGAATCTGTCTGAGGACCGGCTAAGCTATCTGGACATGGCCACCCACAGAAGTTCCAGCCTGACTGGCTAGCCACCAACCATGCCCCTGGGAAGGTAGCTCTGGGCCCCAGCAGGCAGGTCATCTCAAAATTTGGCCTCCAGTTCTCCAAGAGGGATTTCCGAGCTCCCACAGTACAGCCAGGGTAGGTGTGGAACAGTTTTTAGCAGTCTGTGGTGTGCCAGAGTTGTGTGGCCTTTCTCACTGTGAGTGGTCATAGGGCCATGATTTATTAGAACCTAGAGGGTCACCTATAACCTACACAGGAGTCAGGTCTGGCTCCTGCTACCGGCTCCTGCCTACCCCTCCCTGCCTCACAAGCAATACTGGCACTGTTTGCCCATGCTGTCCTCTCTGCCTGGGGTACCTTCCCCCAGCTCCTTCCTTTGTCCTGGAAGACTCAGCTCAGGAGCAAGCAGACCCTGACTCCCCCACGACACCTGCAGTTTTATGACTTTGCATTATAATTACTCTTAGTGCCATCTTCCCCAGCCAGTCTGGTTGTCCTTGAGGGCAAGGCCATGGTTTCATTATCTCAGTGTCCTGAGGCCCAGCCAGGGACTAGACCCAGAACTGAGGCTTGGAGATGTATTTTGCAAGGAGTGAGGGAGGAGCAGCAGTCTTCTTGGGGAAGTAGAGCCAGTCCCTGCTGCTTTCCCAAGGAGGAAGCCCTAGTATCACCATGCTGGGTGGGCTTCCCCTAGGAGAAATCCCCTTACTCAGAATTTGGTCGGTTTAGTTCCCTCAACCCCAGCCATCCAAGAATATGGTGTTACTGACCCTCTCAGTGTATGGGTTCGTGGGACCCTTTATTTTGGGAAAGAGAAACTGAAGCCCAGTGAAGAGCAAGCTTTGTACAAGATCATAGAGCCTGATAGGGCTGGCTTGCCAGGGTGGGATCTGGAGTGTGGGCTAGGTCCCTGCTATTTGGTGGAAGCTCATACTGAGAGGAGGTGAGACTTGCCAGTGCCTTTAGAGGCCACTGTCCACCCCAGACCCTCCACTGGGAGAAGCAGAGGCCAGGATAGGCTGACTTGTATGGGTAGGGGATTATTTCAGTCTCTATGTCCTGGCCAGTGTGGACCTAGGTCCCTCTGAGAGACACTCCTATCCATGGGGAGGTAGCATGTGACCTCAGGCAGCCTACCATAATCCTGGGACTTCTCTGGAGGACCCCACATAGATCTATTGTAGGATAAATCTACCTGTCTATCGTAGATCTATCGCTCAACTAGGACTGTTCATCAGTGGGCCACTTAGTCAGCCCACCTCAGCCAGGAGGGCACAAACATGAAGCTACTTTGCACTGAATCCTATCAGTGTGGCAAGAACATTAGAAATGCCTATAGGGAATGATCTGTGTTTTTGGTTGATGTAAAATAGAGAGCGATTAATTACTGTTTAGTAAATGCAGGGCAGTGGAAAAGAATCTTTCAAAAGAGGATCCCCACATGGAAACAAGGGGGCTTTTGTGATGACAAGTGGGGAATGAGATACTGGACTAACTGAGCCCATGGCTGGGTAGAGGGGAAGCTGAGGCTTACAGTGAGATGGGCCAGCCAGAGGTCATGCAACTAGTCTGGGGCATAGGGGGGTCTCTGGAGATGGGAGAAGCATGGGTCCTCCACTCACTGCTCATCCACTGCTTTCTAGACCTCGTCCTTTGCTGGCTGTGGAGCGGACTGGGCAGCGGCCCCTGTGGGCCCAGTCCCTGGAACTGCTCGAGACAGTCATGCAGCCCTTGCCTGCTGGGGCCTTCCTGGAGGAGGTGGCAGAGGGGACCCCAGCCCAGATAGAGAGTGAGCCAAAGGTGTTGGACCCCGAGGAGGATCTGCTGTGCATAGCCAAGACCTTCTCCTACCTTCGGGAATCTGGTGAGTCTGAGCGGGGAGGCAGGCCTTTTCCTGGGTGGTCTGGTGGAAGAAGCTGAGTTCTGCCATTGAGTCTGATTTGCGATGCATAGCCCTGCTCAGGAGAGTCTGATGGGAGAGGCACAGCCCTCTCCAGGGAAGTGTGAAGCGAGAGGCACTGCCTTGATTTACCCTGGATTGGTACCCCCAGCTAATTTCCACTATGTCCCTTGTCCCCCTCTGCACTTGCCTAGGCTGGTATTGGGGTTCCATTACGGCCAGCGAGGCCCGGCAACACCTGCAGAAGATGCCAGAGGGCACGTTCCTAGTACGTGACAGCACCCACCCCAGCTACCTGTTCACGCTGTCAGTGAAAACTGCTCGTGGCCCCACCAATGTGCGCATTGAGTATGCTGACTCCAGCTTCCGTCTGGACTCCAACTGCTTGTCCAGGCCACGCATCCTGGCCTTTCCGGATGTGGTCAGCCTTGTGCAGCACTACGTGGCCTCCTGCGCTGCTGACACCCGAAGCGACAGCCCCGATCCTGCTCCCACCCCGGCCCTGCCTATGCCTAAGGAAGATGCGCCTAATGATCCAGCACTGCCTGCTCCTCCACCAGCCACTGCTGTACACCTAAAATTGGTGCAGCCCTTTGTACGCAGAAGCAGTGCCCGCAGCCTGCAACACCTGTGCCGCCTTGTCATCAACCGTCTGGTGACCGACGTGGACTGCCTGCCACTGCCCCGGCGCATGGCTGACTACCTCCGACAGTACCCCTTCCAGCTCTGACTGGGCCGGGCACCCTGCCCAGCCTCACCCAGTCGCACCCTGGAGGGGACATCAGCCCCAGCTGGACTTGGGCTCCCACTGTCCCTCCTCCAGGCATCCTGGTGCCTGCATACCTCTGGCAGCTGGCCCAGGAAGAGCCAGCAAGAACAAAGCATGGGAGAGGGGAGGTGTCACACAACCTGGAGGTAAATGTCCCCAGGCCCCATGTGGCTTCATTACACTGAGCCATGTGTCAGAGGATGGGGAGACAGGCAGGACCTTGTCTCACCTGTGGGCTGGGCCCAGACCTCCACTCGCTTGCCTGCCCTGGCCACCTGAACTGTATGGGCACTCTCAGACCTAGTTTTTCAATCCCCAGGGTCGGGTAGGACTCCTACCAGCAGCCAGCCTCCATTTCTGGGAGGATGACAGGCAGAGGAACTGAGGTCAACCATGACTAGTGACCCCTTGTTGAGGGGTAAGCCAGGCTAGGGGACTGCACAATTATATACTATTTATTTATTTATTCTCCTTGGGGTTGGTGTCAGGGGTGAACCAAGCCCACCTCTATGCCCTGAGCCCTGGTAGTCCAGAGACCCTAACTCTGCCCTGGCTTCTCTGGTTCTTCCCTGAGACATGTTGCTGGAACCAAGGCAATCCTGGATGTCCTGGCACTGACCCACCTGTCTGTGAATGTGTTCACTCTCTTCTGCCCCCAGCCATACTTGGGGAGGATGGACAACTACAATAGATAAGAAAATGCAGCCAGAGCCTCAGTCCCCAGCAGAGCCTGTGTCTCACCCCCTCACAGGACAGAGCTGTGTCTGCATAGAGCTGGTCTCACTGTGGCACAGGCCCTGGGGAAATGCCTGTGCTGTCAGGAAGAGGGGGTGCTGGTTTGAGGGCCGCCGCTGCAGTTCTGCTGGGTCTGCTTCCTGCCCAGGAAGGTGCCTGCACATGAGAGAAGGAGAGAAATACACATCTGATAAGACTTCATGAAATAATAATTATAACAAAGAACAGCTTGGTGGTCTTTTCTTTTCCACTGATATTTCTGTAATGACATTATACCTTTATTACCTCTTTATTTTATTACCTCTATAATAAAATGATACCTTTCATGTATGGAGCCTTCAATGGGGCCACTTTTGAGTTGTGTACACAATGTGTCCCCTTTGATCTTGTTATCATTAGCCCTCATTTGATATCTGGGCTAGTGGAGAGGCCCGGAAACCCTATGTGGCTGAGCAGTCCCTGCTGGGGACTCACTGAGGAGTGGAAGAGACAGGGAGCAGCCTCTTCTGTCGTCTCCCCTGGGTCCCCTTGGGAAATGGGAGCTAGGAGACGAAGGCCAGTTAGACTGCCTGCAGGGTGATTGTCCTGGCCACTACCAGGCGGGGGCTGGGGGGAGGTTGGCAGAGGGGCACCAGCCCTGAGAGATGTGTAAATAAGAAATGCCAACTCCAAATCACAAGTGGAGAATATCCAGGGGGAGAGAGCTGTGGACCACTCCTGGGTCAGTGTCTTGAGATGAGGAAGCCAGTAGTCAGATTAGGGCTGGTTCTCCCAGAAGAAGGTACAGTGAGTGCAAAGGCACCGAGGCATGACTGGGAGGCCCGTGTTCCTGACACAGAGACCTGAGGAGGGCTTGCTCTGCAGTGGGGCAGGGCAACTGAATCAGGGTAGGGGCCAGTGAGCTGGCGGTGTCTGGCCTGGGGCGGGGGTGTCTGGATTCTGGTCCACACTGGTTGGAATTGGGGCATCCTTTCTTCTCTCTCAGGGTTCAGCACACCAGAAGTGTGTGGAAGAGCAGTTACAATGAAAACACCCTCCTTTACCAGACAGTCTGACTTTGGAACACTAGCTGTTGCAATCTCTCTGTGTCCTGAAGTTTTCTGCACCTTTGCTTGAGGGCCCCACAGGAAAGCTTCTCTAAAGCTTTCTAACCTTTATTCTGGAAACAATCCTAACCTTCCTGTCGTCTCAGCCCTCAAGCAATTAGAAGTCTTAGAGTAGAAGAGACACTTGTTGGCAAGTTGAGAGCAAGAAGGGGTGAGGAGTGACAGGCTGATGACAGGGAGGGGTGAGGACGAGGATAGACAGCAAGAACCATGGAGTTCACACAGGACCCTGGGGACATGGAGGCTGTCATGGCAAAGAACAGGCCTGACGTTTGGTGAGAGTGGGCAAGAGGTGGGTGATGGAGGGAGGGCTGTCTTTCCTGGATGTGGCGCCCAGACCCAGGTGGCCAGCCACGTGCCTTCCCTGTTGCTGGCGGCGGCCTGGGCACTTGGCTGTCTGTAGGGCCAGATGGCACACTTCCTTCAGGTCACCATGACCCAGCCAGGGGTATTTGCAGTTCCTCATTCCTTCAGTCTGAATTTCAGCTGCTTCATTGCTTCCAGAATACCTGAGGTAACCCCTCTGTCTGCTTCACCCCAGATTTGTCACCTAGTGGACGGGTAGTGGACACAGAGGGGCCAGTGTCAAGCTCTTCCTCACCTGGTGCTGCAGCCTGGACAGAAAGCTGCTGTGGTGAGAGGAAGCACAGAAAACTGCTTTGTCCACAGAGAGAAAAGCCTCAAGGTGCCTGCCAGGTGCTGGGCATGGGCCGAGGGCTTACACCTCATACAGCACTCACCACAACTGTGGGAGTCAAGTCCAAATATTACCCACGCTCCACAGATGAGGAAACCGAGGCACACAGCGGGGAAGGGGCTGACCAAGGCCACTCAGCAAGTGGGGCTCAGAGCAGAGCCAACCCTGGGGGGTCCTGACTGACCTCTTGTCCTCTGGATTACTACATGAGATAGGGAGAACAGGGATGGCGGCTTCCAGGCAAGTTGCTCTTGGATGCTGTTTTCTATCTCCTGGTCTCCCTGCCTGCTGAGAGCTCTTGGCCACTGGCCTGGCCACCAAGGTCCTGTTCTCTTCACCCTGGCCTCAGCTCAAGCCAGGGCCCAGCTCCTATCTGGGGAGGGGCTGCCAGCTACTTCTGACTCCCAACATGTTCCAGGTTCCATCTTTTCTTGTTTCTCTACCAGGGTAGCGAATGATGCCTGCCCAGACCCCAATCAGAGATTCAGCCTAACAGATACTGAAGATCCGCTGGCCAACATGATCACCACTGGGTGGTCCTGGCCTAGGAAAAGGGGCACACATGTTGACACTAGCCAGGAACAAAGGGATGAGCTTTCTGGTGGGTGCAAGGACCCTGCACAACATACAAACAGTAACGAAGGTCACACTTTACCGTTAAGTCCTCCACCAGCACACGTGCTCCAAAGGCACCAACTGGGCCAGACTCCATCTAGGTCCTGGGGACAGCAGGGAACAAGACAGACACGGTCCCCACCCTCATGGGCTAGTGGGAGAGACAGAGAGTGAACTAGTGAACAAATGGGTGCACAGGACAAGCTTTGAGAGTGTAAAGACAGAAAAGCAGGGGGGTGCGGGGAGAGTAACTTTGGGTACAGGGACACCCTACAGCTGGGAGGGCGTTGGGGATAGCTCTGCAACTTTGGGTGGCACTGAGCCTGGAGACGCAAGCAAAGAGCAGGAGCTGGTCATGCAGACAACGTGCAGAAGAGATGTCCCAGGTGAAAGGAACTACAAGTGCAGTGGCCCTGAGGCAGAAACCTAGAGCCCAGAATGGCTGCCCAGAAGGGGCGGGAAGGGCAAAGGAAGCAGGTGGATTTTATTTGAGGATGGCGAAGCACCTCTTCAGAGCCTAGCAGGAGAGTGCTGTGATCTGAACCTCATTTCTAAGGGAGGTATCTGTACTCATGAGGGCCTGGAGGCAGGAGGCCAGAAAGAAGGATCTGGAGGGTAGAGTGTGGGAGCAGGGGCAGGAAGAGGTGAGGGCAGCAATTCTGTGACTCTGGATGGGGTTCCTGCTCCACTAGCAGAGGCTGTCCTCATCTACAGCTGGAGAGGGAAGGCTCAGAGAGGGATGGTGAGAGGCAGAGCCAGAGTTTACATCCTGATTCCAGACCTTGTTTATGTAACCACTGCTCTATTCTGCCTCCAAGGGGCTGGCTTGCTAAAGCCTAGGCACCCACAGGTTCAGAAGGCATGCAGAAGGGTGGGGAGATTCAGGAGGGCTTTCTAGAAGAGTTGGTCTAGGGGCTGGGCCCTAGAGGATTCTGTCTCCAGGTGGGAAATGGGTTTGGAGATTGATTCTGTGTGGTGTCCCTCCCTGGATTCACAAGCCTCCCTCTGGAATGACCTTGGGACAGAGATGCTACTAAGCCATCCAGGTATTTCTTGTTGCCCCCAAGGAGTATTTGCTGGATACCAGCCCCCTTCAAGCCACGCCACTGGGGTATCATTGGTACCAGTGTATACATCTCACTAGGTCCCTGCACCTACACCTAGGCTGGACTTTTAATCTACTGACTGAGCAAATCTCTCCTGGCCAAGTCTGAACACACATCTGAGTGGGGCTGGGGGCCATGACTAGGCCCACCTCACTCTCAGATGGGGACCCTTCCATCCTGCACGGTTGCCCACAGTGAAGTGGAAGGTGAGGGGCCGGGGGCCTAAAGGCCTAGAGGCCTGACTATGAAGGCAGGAAGACTCAAGGTCTGTGCACAGGACATCCCCGACTTCCTGGGCTCTCATAAAGGCCCTCTTCCTCCAGGAGAAGTAGGCCCTGTGCAAGCCTGGGCAGCCTTTGACACCAACCTGCTAGACCAGTTTTAATATAAAGTAGGCTTGAGCTTTGCCAGAAATTCAACAGCCTCTCATGGTGGATGCGTCCTCCCTACCCCTCCCTGGCTCACGTGGAACACCCAAGGGGTCACTCCAAGAGTCACTCTGGGGCAGCAGGCTGGAGTTCCCACATCTGAGACTCAAGCTAGAGAAGGTCCCTGGAGGTTTAATTTTGGTCAGAATGCAGACCTCAGAGTGGTTGGAGAGTGGCTGGGCCTCGATGCTGGAGAATGGAGAGTGAATGGAAACTGATGCTCTGAGCAGGAGGAGACACAGCAGGCCCAGGGCAGGGGAGCTTTTGTGATGTGGTCAAAGCTTCCTGCTCAGTGGAAAGACAGTTGCTTCCATGACCCGGGCCTCATTAAAGCAGGCAGGGCCTCTGAGGGCTACAGGAACCTAGGACTGCCATGACTCCTCCAGGCAGCCCTCCAGGACTGTCTCACCCACACAGACCCTACTAGTGAGATGCTTGTGCTGGCACCGATGATGCCCTGATGGCATGCTTGGTGGGAGGGTGGTATCCGGCAAATGCTCCTCAGGGCAGAGTCCTGCTACAGGGACTCTCCCCACACCCAGCACCCATGAGCCAGATGGAGCCCTTCCTGTCACCAGAGCTGGGCTCCTCCACCTGAGGTGGGGGTTGCACTCATAGTCCAGACTGGGCCAAAGCTCTGTTCTTCAAAGTACCTCCCAACCCTCAGCCTCCTCCCAGGAAGCACTTCACTGCTCCCACCCCTACCAGCCTCATGTCAGCGACATCACATGTGTGTGTGTGTATGTGCGCACGCGCGCGTGCATGCGTGTGCTGACCTTTCCACTTGGCCAACATGCCTTTGTTTTTCTCAGCTCCTTCAAGTGGATGGCTGTGGGAGGAGAAGCTACTAGGAGAGTAGGTTCTCAGGAAACATTTCCCCCAAAGCCCCAGAGACACGGAGCCCACGAGACATGAGAAAATGAGGCTTAACCAGAAGGAGAGGTGTTCCAAGGGCAGTTCGAGGGGTGTGGGTGAGAGACAAGGAGAGACCCCTGGCAGAGATCACTGTTAACCCTGGTGTGTGAGTGCCTGCGGGGGCATGCTCCCGGGCATCCTTGCCAGATCAGCACCATCAGCCTGGCACCTAGTGGGCAGGCTGACCTTATAAGGGCAGCCAAACCTGGGTGGCCCTAGGCAAGTTGCTGCATCTTGCCGGGACATATATGGCTCAGAGTAGGCCAGGGTCCTGGGTTTGCTGTTGTGGGATCAGTTCACTCTCTCCCCTGCCCAGAGGCGCCTGGTTGGGAGCTGTGGACTTTGGGGGCAGGAGCAGCCCCTCCCAGCACCTTGACAATCACTCCCTTTCTCTTCTGAGTCTCAGTGAGTAACTGGGGTGGAAGCTAGCTTCCAGAGGATCCCTGGGCCTTGCGGAGGGCAGAGAAGGCCTGGCGTGGGCACCCCCCACCCCCAGCCTGGGTGAGGTGTTTTCGCCAGAATTGCAGCAGCTGCGGCTGGAGGCCTCTTCCCAGGAAGAGCAGAGCGCCTCTTCCAAGAACTCAGAGGAGGCCGCAGGCGGGAGGGGAAGCGGGGGAGTTAATTTTAAACCACACTGCCTTCAACGCTTCTCAGGAACTGGTTGCTCAACGTGATCTGGCAGGTCCCAGGCAGCTGGGCAGGCCTGGTGCCAGCTCAGAGGTGGCGGGTGGAGGACACACCCCAGGGGAAGGCCCAGTGACCTTGAGGGAAGTTGGGGCCTGTCCTTGACCACTTATCAGGGCCTGTCCCCCATTCACCTGACCCAACTTGCTGGGGGGTGTGAGGTGGGGTGATTTACGCAGTTCTAACCAGGCAAGGTAAAACCATAACAGGATTAATAACACAATTGTCATGGCCTTCCAAGGGCCCCAAGACTGACGATCCCATCCCCCTTCCCTGCTCAGAACCTGCCTGTCCTGCACCCTGGCCTGTCCTCTGGAGGTTATCTGATGAGAGCCTATTCTGAGGGTAAGACATGTGCTGATTCTGTGTGGGACCCTGGTACCAGGCTAGCGGGGGGAGGAGAGATGGGGGCGTGGAGGGTGACATGTGGCAAGCTGGTGGAAGTTCTGGACCTAGGGAGTGAGCCTCCTTTTTGTGCAGGGAGAACTCATGGGCCCACATCCCATGGTTGACTGGAGTCAAAGCACCCGCATTTCACCGACCTCCTGTCTCCCACCCTAGTGTGGCCAACCACTCCTGGCTGACAGCCTAGGTCCACCTCCCAGTGTCTGGTCCATGGGATGTTCTCCCTGCAGAGACATGTCCCAGGGCACCCCCTTCCCCCACTACCCCCACTGGCTGCCCTCTGAGACCCCAGCAGTCTGGGCAGAGCAAGCCTTGAGTTCTAGGAAAGGATCCTAAGCAAATGCTGCCAAGAGCTGCAGTTCTTGGAACCAGCACTGCAGGGCGAGGGGACACTTCCTGGAACCTGCTGGCCCTTCCAGGGAGTGAGGCTCAGAGGACAGCCAATGACCTGGGGTAAGTGGGGGGAGAGGGTGCTGAGCCCTTAGCTTGAGTCTCTGCCTCCAGGAAGCCCTCCCTGACTGCAGGTGCCTCCTTAGACTCCTCCATGTCTGTGCTGGATCTGGCATGACTTCTGAAGTGCCCAGTATCCAGCCTGGCAGAGTGGATGACGAGAAACAGGTGTTAGCAGAGAAAAAAAGGGCATGTGTACCTGTGGAGGTAGCATGTGGGTGTGGGTCCACAGTGAAAGCAGGAGGTTAGACAGGAGTGTCCTGCCTAGGCCAGTGGGCAGCCGGGGGTGTGAAGTTCCAAGGGAGAGTAGGAGGGAAAGCAAGGTGGGGTCAGCAGTGCCAGGCCCTGCTCACTGAGCCCTCTTTGCTGGTGGGCAGGCAGCCTCTGGCTCTAGTCACTCCAGGCCAACCTTGTCTCACCCACAGTTCCCTGTCCCACAGCTAGGCCCCAGCGTCAGCATCAAGCCACCCAGGATATGCATCCAGCCTGTTGGAGAATGGCCTGGAGAATGCGGAGGAGAGGCTGCAGTGGGTGGGCACTGACACCTGTTTGGGACTGGGTTGAAGTCTGGCCACATTTCAAGGGAATGGCCATGAGTGTTCCCATCACAGGATCCCAAGGGCAGAATTGTCAGAGCAGCGGACTGGAAGTCTGGCTGAGGGTGCTGAATGAGCAGGTTAGGGTTGCATAGCTGGGAGGCACTAGGACAACCTTTTAACCACTCGTGACCCATTTACCTTCAGAATGGAGAACCTCCCCTGGCCAAGGCTGGACAGGGGTGCCAGCAAGAACTTGCCTCTCCCCTCCCACCCTCAGGTCACTCTTTGGCCCTCACTGAGCACAGCGCCAAGCTTGCTACCCACCCACCCCAATGTCACAGAGAAGGCAGGGACGATGCTGGGGTTAAGAAGGGCTAGGACCCAGTGGGTGGGTGGCAGCTGTGAGGTGGGGCTATGGCAGAGAGGTCCTCCCACCCCTGTAGGAGGGCAGTGGGGCAACCCAAGGACACAGGTCATTGCTGTGCTTGTACTTTGCAGTGGCCAGTTCTCAGAGGCTACCTGGGGCAGCTGGCAGTGGGCGGGAATGCTGCATTCTCTGTCACTTAGAGGCCTTGGTGCCTGCACCCAGGTCAGGCTGGCTGTGGCTGGAAAGAACCTGCTGTGGATGAAATTGACCTGGGGACCATCTGACCTGAGTGAAAAGAGCTATGGGTTTGCAGAGGACTCCGGTGCCCTGCTGCACGTGGTTCTAGAACTAGGTATCCTGCGTCGTGACTTGAGCAAGTCATGAACCCACTCTGAGCCTCAGTTTCTCACTCTGTTTTTGGTGTTTTGTTTTGTTTGGTTTGGTTTTGAGACAGGGTCTCACCCTCTTGCCCAGGCTGGAGTCCAGTGGCACAATCTTGGCTCACTGCAGCCTCTACTACCTGAGCTCAACCAATCCTCCTACCTTAGTCTCCCAAGTAGCTGGGACTACAGGTGTGTGCCACCACACACCACTAATTTTTTGTACAGATCTAGTTTCACCGTGTTGCCCAGGCTGGTCTGAACTCCTGGGTTCAAGCAATTCTCCTGCCTCAGCCTCCCAAAGCACTAGGATTACAGATGTGAGCTACTGCACCGGGCCTCCACCTCTGTTTTGGGGACAATGTTATCAAGTGATATTCCTTATGGAATCTTTGTAAGAAGGAAATGTATAGACTTGGTGATTTTTGTTTCTCCTCGGAGTCTTCCCCTGGATCCCACCTCACCCCTCCAGCTCCCGCTTCACCATGAGCCCATGGAGACATGAGCCCCAGGACAGCTCTTTCTCTGGTCTCTCTTGCAGCGAGAACTACCTGTGGGCACACTGGAGCACAGGCCTTGATGTTTGCAGTGCTCCAGGCAAAAGGACAAATGGAGGCCCATATACCAGAGTCTAAATATTAAACAACCATGAATCAAGCTGCTAATAAAATGTGTTCTATCCTCCTACTGAACAAATAAGCTTTCATAGCAGTAAAAACATCTGTAAATCTATGGTTTTTATGTCTGAAAGTCAGCAGATATCCAAAATGATGGAACTTAATAATTATCACTCATGTCCAGGTGTTCAGTGACCTGAGGTTTAAGTGAGAGAATGAAGACTTGCCTAATGCCTAAGACATTCTGTATTTATTCTGTAACATCGATTCTCCTCATCTTTATTCTAGTAAAACGATTGATTATGTTGTTACAGTCAAGACTTCTACACTATTACTGTTCTTTTCATGGTAATGATTCAAAAGATTAGAATAAGGCTGGATATGGTGGCTCACACATGTAATCCCAGCGCTTTGAGAAACCAAGTGACAGGATTGCTTGAGGCCAGCCAAGTTTATAGTGAGCTATGACTATACTACTGCACTCCAGACTAGGCAACAGAGCAAGACTCTGTCTACAAAAAAATAATAATAATTTTTAAAAAGACTAAAATAAAATATTGGCCAGATGTAGTGGCTCACACCTGTAATCCCAGCACTTTGGGAGTCCAAGGTGGGTGGATCACCTGAGGTCAGGAGTTCAAGACCAGCCTGGCCAACATGGTAAAACCTCATCTCTACTAAAAATACAAAAATTAGCCAGGCGTGGTGGTGCACACCTGTAATCCCAGCTACTTGGGAGGCTGAGGCAGGAGAATTTCTTGAACCCAGGAGGCAGAGGCTGCAGTGAGCCGAGACTGCACCACTGCACTCCAGCCTGGGTGACAAGAGTGAAACTCCATCTCAAATAAATAAATAAATAAATAAAATAATGAAATAAAATATTACATTCAAATAACATAAAGTTAAATGAGATATAGCAAAATTTCAAAATATGTTATAGTCCAAAAAGTTATTTTT
The DNA here is from genome assembly GCF_003255815.1 of Theropithecus gelada. Taxonomy (NCBI): domain Eukaryota; kingdom Metazoa; phylum Chordata; class Mammalia; order Primates; family Cercopithecidae; genus Theropithecus; species Theropithecus gelada. Next base: position 89,588,764 of record NC_037669.1, read on the forward strand.
ATTTTAAAATTAATTTAATTATTATCATTATTTTTTGAGACAGGGTCTCACTCTTTTGCCCAGGCTGGAGTGCAGTGGTGCAATCTTGGCTCACTGCAGCCTTGACCTCCTAGGCTTAAGTGATCCACCCACCTTAGCCTCCCAAGTAGCTGGTACTACAGGTGTGTGCCACCAAATCCTGCTAATTTTTTTGTATTTTTTGTACAGATGGAGTTTTGCCATGTTTCCCAGGCTACTCTCAAACTCCTGGGCTCAAGGGATTCTCCCGCCTCGGCCTCCCAAAGCTTTGGGACTTCAGACATAAGCCACTACGCCTGGCCTTAATTGTAATTATTTTTTGAGGGGGTGGTCTTGCTCTGTCACCCAGGCTGGAGCACAGTAGTGTGATCATAGCTCACTGACACCTCAAACTCCTGGGCTCAAGGGGTCCTCCCACCTCGGCCTCCCTGAGTAGCTGAGACTACAGGCACCCGCCACCACACCTCGCTAATTTTTGTATAGAGACAGGGTTTCGCCACATTGCTCAGGCTGGTCTTGAACTCCTGAGCTCAAGCGATCCACCCACTTCAGCCTCCCAAAGTGCTGAGATTACAGGCGTTAGCCACCACACCCAGCCTAAAAAGTTATTTTTTAAATAATCAAAATCACCTAGTAAAATTGAGGCAAAACAAACTATAAGTTATAATTGTATTAAAATTTAAATTAAGAAGATTTCAAACTAAAATTTTACTTAACTTTTTGAAGTTGTTATTGAATATTGCTAAATGTTTTTATAAAAAGAAACCTTAGCAGAGTGCAGTGGCTCACACTTGTAATCCCAGCACTTTGGGAGGCCAAAGCAGGAGGATCGCTTGAGTCCATGAGTCCAAGACCAACCTGGACAACATAGTGAGACCTTTTCTCTCCAAAAAATATTTTTTTTTTTTTTTTTTTTTTGAGACGGAGTCTCGCTCTGTCGCCCAGGCTGGAGTGCAGTGGCCGGATCTCAGCTCACTGCAAGCTCTGCCTCCCGGGTTCACGCCATTCTCCTGCCTCAGCCTCCAGAGTAGCTGGGACTACAGGCGCCCGCCACCTCGCCCGGCTAGTTTTTTGTATTTTTTAGTAGAGACGGGGTTTCACCGTGTTAGCCAGGATGGTCTCGATCTCCTGACCTTGTGATCCGCCCGTCTCGGCCTCCCAAAGTGCTGGGATTACAGGCTTGAGCCACCGCGCCCAGCCTCCAAAAAATATTTTTAAAATTAGCCAAACATGGCAGGGCATGTCTGCAGTTCAGCTACTTGGGAGGCTGAGGCCAAAGGATCACTTGAGCCCAGGATTTCGAGGCTGCAGTGAGCCATGATTATACCACTACACTCCAGCCTGGGTGACAGAGCAAAACTCTTCTCAAAAAGAAAGAGAGAGAAGAAAAGAAATCTTCAGTATTCATAGTCAAATTATCTGTGAAGGCTGAAGTAGTGTTTGCTCTGCAGTTAGCCAAAGCACAACCTCCATGCGTTGCCCTAGAACGCATGTTATCATGAGTGTGGGTGTTTGGGTTTGTCTCACACTGCACCAGCACTGAGTGTCAAATCCCAGTGATGGGAATGCACATGAATTCTTTAATCAATTTATTTGAAATTGATCACTTGTATGTTTGTGATACACTCTAAGGAACAGGCCACAGGCGGATTAGAAGAAAGTGGCAAGAGACTAAGCACAATTTCCAGTCAGTGATACTGGAGCAACTTGGAGGGAAAAAAAGTGCAATGTCTACCTCACACTTTCCACCATAAATTCTAGATGGACCAAACATTAAACGTTAAAAATGAAATTCTAAGAGTCCTTTAGAGCACCTGCCCTGAAGTCCCAGCAGTATCAATCCTAGGTGTGGAAACCTCTTCCTTTGTGTAGCTCCCCTGTGATGTTTGCAGGACACGTCTGGAGGAAAGAGAGTCACCCCAGAAATACACCGATGCCTATATAGTGTTATCTCTCCATCTTGGGTTTTTCCCCCCAGAAACGACTCTGAGACAAGCATCCAAATGCAAATAGATTATTTGGGAAGTAATGCCAAGAAGCACCAGTAAGGTATTGAGAGACAGTTCCCCATGGTTCTCTCCTATTTCTGCACATTTGCCAGTAGAGGCACTGGTTGCCCTTGTTCTAAACTATCTTTACAAGGGTGATTATTATAGTGAGTAGTGTTAGAAGATAGAGGTAGTATCTCCCTCCAGGGCAAAAGGCAGATTTGTTTATTATCCCACATACTAAAGATAACATCTCCCACCTGGGCAGGTTTGCTTGCAGCTTATTATACAAGATGTGGGTCCCCTAAATTCAGCACAGTTTCTCCACTGTAATGCAACCCAATGCATATGCAGGCATCACCGGGCCATCAACACATCACTCTGTGGGAACTGAGGTTCAAGGAAGTGGTGCAAGAAAATGGTTTTACTCTGTCTACTGCCATTACTGTAAACAATAATCTGTTGTCTGTTTCTGAACCAGGAGTTCTGTGCCTTCTACCATGATCCTTGAGAATATGACAGACTAACTTGTTTGCTTGAAAGTCGGATAAGCCTGGTGCGGTGGCTCATGCCTGTAATCCCAGCACTTTGGGAGGCCGAGGCAGATGGATCACAAGGTCAGGAGATCGAGACCATCCTGGCTAACACGGTGAAACCCCGTCTCTACTAATAATACAAAAAATTAGCCGGGCGCGGTGGTGGGTGCCTGTAGTCCCAGTTACATGGGAGGCTGAGGCAGGAGAATGGCGTGAACGCGGGAGGCAGAGCTTGCAGTGAGTCAAGATAGCGCCACTGCACTCCAGCCTGGGCGACAGAGTGAGACTCTGTCTCAAAAAAAAAAAAAAAAAAATGCAAAATAGCTGGGCGTGGTGGCCTGTGCCTGTAGTTCCAGTACTGGGGAGACTGAGGCAGGAGAATCGCTTGAACCCGGGAGGCAGAGGTTGCACTCCAGCCTGGCAACAGAGTGAGACTCTGTCTCAAAAAAAAAAGAAAGTTGGATAAAATCTCAGCCTTCACACTTACTGATGTAAAACGGGAGAGGGGTGAGACAGGGAAGGAAAGGCAGTCAAAGGAGATAGGTGGGTTAATGAGTGGGTTCCTTCTGTAGGCAACTGAGGCTCAGTCTTCAGTTGAGAGCTGGCAGAAAACAAGCCATGGTTGTCCCATGCAAGGGGTGAGGGAGCTGGGCATGTGTCTACCAACTCTCTCTCTTCCTTGGTTTCAGGCTGCTCTGGGGGATTAGCTCTTGGGCACTTTTGTTTACTTACCCACCTGGCCTCTGCAGCAGAGAAAACCTCAGCTCACCATTACAACTACTCTGTGGGAACTTGAGTGAGAGGGGATGTGAGCTGCTTAGACCCCATCAGACTGTGATGGGGGCCTGTCTGAATAGTGCCCATTCCTGGTGCCTGGCACAGTGCCAGCAGATGGTGATTGAATGCACGCCCCATGGCCTAAGGATAAGGATCTATTTGCCTGCCTCTATCTATCCTCCACCAGGCCACGAACTCCTTTTGAGTAGGGACCATGTCAATTTTTCTTTGGTACCACAGTATGACAGTGTAGTCCTGGCAATCAGCTCACTGAAGGTCTGTTGCATGAATGAAAGATGAAAAAAAAAAAAAAAAAAAAAAGCCTCTAAAATAAACAAAAATCAGAGTCAGCCAGAACTAGACTGAACCATTAAGTAGAAAAGGGCCGTCTATCCAAAATCAATAGCAAATGCACTCAACAGGGAGGGACCAGAGGCACCCCAAGTGAGAAACAATATACAAATGCTCTAGTTGTTACTGTTTTTCAACATTGTATTGAAGGTCTCAGCCAAGCTATTAAACAAGAAAAATAAATAAGAGCCATAAGTATTAGAAAGGAAAAGACAGGCCAGATATTGTGGCTCACGCCTGTAATCCCAGCACTTTGGGAGGTCGAGGTGGGCAGATCACTTGAGGTCAGGAGTTCGAGACCAGCCTGGCCAACACGGCAAAACCCCATCTCTACTAAAAATACAAAAAATAAATTAGCCTGGCATGGTGATGGACGCCTGTAACCCCAGTTACTCGGGAGGCTGAGCCAAGAGAATCGCTTGAACCTGGGAGTCGGAGGTTGCAATGCGTGGAGATCACACCACTGCACTCCAGTCTGGGCAACAGAGTGGGAATCCGTCTCAAAAAAAAAAAAAAAAAAAAGAAAGGAAAAGACAAATTTGTCATTATTTTCAGTGGTAAAATGTCAATGTAGAAAATCCAAGAGAAGCAACAACCAGCACATCTTGTAAGAGAAACCAAAAAGGTGTCCAGTTATAAGATAAACCCCTGTAAATTAATGACTTGACCTTGCAGCAGCAAGAACCAGTTAGGCCATCTCTTTGTGCAATACATAACAAGAAAAACTGTAACACCTGAGACTAGATAAGCAGGAAAGCGAACCTTCCATGAGGGGCATGGCCCTGGTGCAGCCAGGGTAAAAAGAAATGAGAAGCGGGGAGCTGAAAGCCACCTTCTGCTTGGCTGTGAGTTGTATTCTCCTGCCCACCCTTAGCCCACCAAATCTTCTCTGGGGCCCCTGAGTCAGGTGCACGGGCAGGTTCCTAATGTCCTTCCCTAAACTAGCCCCTCTGCACTAGGGACTGGACGCAAGCTGGCTGTCCTAGAGTGTGGAGTGGCTATGTTCTTTCCCTATAGCAAAGCCAAGGACATCAGTACAGCTATGGGCAGGGTTCCTAAGCCGGGCCTGAGGCTCCCATCGGGAGTGGGAGTGGGTAGTGAGAGAATGAGGGGACAGCCAGATAGTGAGAGGGTTCAGAGCTCATGGGGTAAAGGCAGCCTCTCCGGCCTCTCCTCAAGACCAAGTGGAAGGGAAAAGCTCTGCAAACTGGCAGAGAACTTGGTCTGGGGCCATGTAGTGGAGGGGCAACACCCCAAAGACCTGAGGTTTCTCTACAATTTGTCTGGCCCCCGCCCCTCACCCTGCCAAATACAGGCACAGGCCTGACACCCAGTTAATGGTGCTCAGGGTACAGAGGAGTAAATAAAAGCTGGAATAGCAAACTCCACAGGGCCAGCTTTGCCTCGGGCCCAGTGCTCCAGGTCTCCTCCCACAGCCAGCAGCCTCCTCTGCCCTTGGAGGGCACACAGGACCTTGTCGGGCCTTCGGAGGAGAAGCAGGGTTGAGGGCAGGTGGTGACTCTGGTGGAGGCTGTTTCCTCTTCCAGCTCCAGGGCCCACCCCACTGTGACTGGCAGAGTCTGAAGGGCTGGGCTGTTCTGGGTGTGGTCCCAGCTAAGAAGATCCTCCACCCAGAGTCTCGGGCTCTAGGGGTCAATTTTTGGCCTTTGTGGGGAAGTAAACAGGAGGTAAGAATGAGGGGACAGATGCTGGAGGGAGGCTGGCGACAGGGGAAAGTTCCAGGGGGTCAGAGAAAGTAGAAGCATTTGAGTAAAATTTAGAAGGCTGAATTTTATTCAAGGAATCAGGGAGGGAGGGTGGCAGGGAGAATGAGTTTCAGGTGCCCAGCACAGCTAAGCAAAGCACTGGTGTTGGAAATCCTGGGGTTGGTTAGTGAAGGTTGGGAGGAGCCTGTGGTTAGTTCCCAGGCGGGTTTGCTGGGAGAATCACCAGTCTCCATTTCCCAGAGGTCAATGGAGTGTGGTTCGCAGGGGGTGCCAAGCTCCAAGCATGAAGCAAAAAGGTCAGGGATGTGGATAAGGTCTGGTTCATTTCCCTCCCAGACCTGCCCCACCTTGCTGTGTGACACTGGGCAAGTCATGGGCCCTCTCTGAGCTTTGGCCCTGTTTTCTATGACATGGGGCAGTGTTTGAGCTCACATGGGCTCTGCACTCCCATGACTTGGAGGCAGTGGTTGGGCCTCTGAGGCAGAGTGACACGACACCACACACACACACACACGTGTGTGTGCATGCAGCCCTGACCTCGTTTCCAGAGCCTGGAGCTCCCCGATCCAAGGGAGGCCCTGCGTGGACACCTGTGATTATGGACATGGAGCCAGTTGGCCAGGTGCAGTGGCTCACGGGACCCAGTGCTCAAGGCCCACGCCCATGAACATACATGTACATGTGGCTGCCTGTGCAGGGGCGTGTGAGTCTCTGTGCTATGTACATGCGATGTGGCTTGGCTTCCCCAGAGCCTAGTGCCTCCCATGGCTCCCCATTGCTGACCAGAAAACTCGTAAAGACCCAGCCACTCATGAAGGGCCTGTCAGGAGGACTCCATGTGCAAGTCCATAAGTTCTGCAAGGACAGGGTCCCACCTGAACCATCCAACCTCCTGGGCCTGGCTTACAGTTGGTGCCTAATAAATGACTATGCAGGAATGACGGGCCTGCAAGTAGGAGGTGAGACAGGTCAGATGAGAACCTCAGTTACCCCTTTCCCAACTTTGGGAAGGCAGTCTTAGCCCTCAGCAATCCCAGGACCCCTCACAGAGGCTGTTGGCAGGAAAGGAGGACTCGTCCCAGATGCTGTGTCCTGGCCTGACCTTGAATTCTGCCCCACCCAGTGGCCCTAAGGGAGGCTCAGATACTGAGCTCTCGGCTGTGACTAAGCGGAAGGAAGAAAGGAGGGGTGATACTGGGGCCCTAGGGTTTTGCTTCTCATTTCTCTCTTTCCAAAGCACAGTCAGTTCCCAGAAATGAAGGTACCCAGAACCAGTGAAACTCTGGGCTTTCAGGGGCACAGGGTTCCCCAGTCTTTCCACCCTTGGAGGCACCACCAAGGGCCTGGGGAAATCCCTAGCCCATGTCTACTGCTCGGGGCTTTCTTCCCTGCCCCAGATCGGGGATGGAGTACTTGGAGCATACACACTGGAACCAGGTGGGGCTCCCAGGATCTTTCAGGAGCGTGTGGCCCAGATTCATTTGCTGTGACAGATGCTGGGTGGGAGGTGCCGGGAGCCTCAGGCTATGGGGGCTGGAGCAGTTGGGGCAGACCTCCAGGAAGGGAATGGTCACGTGGGGCATCAAGTGCCCCAGATGCCCCACCCCACAGGAGTTCCTTTTCTTTCTTTTCTTCTTCCTTTCTCAGCTCACTGCAACCTCCGCCTTCTGTGTTCAAGAGATTCTCCTGCCTCAGCCTCTCAAGTAGCTGGGATTACAGGCATGAGCCACCACGCCCGGCTAATTTTTGTATTTTTAGTAGAGACAGGGTTTCAACATGTTGGCCAGGCTGGTCTTGAACTCCTGACCTCAGTTGATCCTCCCGCCTCAGTCTCCCAAAATACTGGGATTACAGGCGTGAGCCACTGTGTGCAGTCCCTTTCTCTCTTTCTTGCTTACTCCTCCCTTCTTCCTTTTCTTTCATTTTTAAAACATTTTTTTAAATTACTATAATTTTTAAATTTTATTTTTTTGAGATGGAGTCTAGCTCTGTCGCCCAGGCTGGAGTGCAGTGATGTGATCTCGGCTCACTGCAACCGCTGCCTCCCAGGTTCAAGCGATTCTGCTTCAGCCTCCTGAGTAGCTGTGATTATGGGAGCCCGCCACCACGCCCAGCTAATTTTTGTATTTTTAGTAGATGGGGTTTCACCGTGTTGGCCAGGCTGGTCTCAAACTCCTGACCTTGTGATCCCTGGCCTCCCAAAGTGCTGGGATTAGAAATGTGAGCTACTACGCCCGGCCTATTATTATTATTTTTGAGACAGAGTTTCGCTCTTGTTGCCTGGGTGGGAGTGCAATGGCGTGATCTTGGCTCACTGCAACCTCTGCCTCTCAGTTTCAAGCGATTCTCCTGCCCCAGCCTCTCCAGTAGCTGGGATTACAGGCGTGAGCCACCACACCTGGCTAATTTTTGTATTTTTAGTACAGACGGGTTTTCACCAGGTTGGCCAGCCTGGCCTTGAACTCCTGACTTCAAGTGATCTGCCTGCCTCAGCCTCCCAAAGTGCTGGGATTACAGGCATGAGCCACCGTGCCCAGTCTAAAATTATTTTTTTAGAGACAGGGTCTGACTCTGATGTCCAGGCTGGAGTGCAGTGGTACAATTACAGCTCATTGCTGTCTTAAACTCTTGGGCTCAAGTAATCCTCTTGCCTCAGCCTCCCAAGTAGGTGGGACCACAGGAATGTGCCACCATGCCCAGCTCATATTTTTAATTATTGAAAAAAAATCCAATTTTTAAAACCACGCACAGACTCAAATGGGCACAGCACCAAATTATGACACATTAGAATCCTTCCCATGTACTCAGAGAACAGGGTTTGTGCTGAGCTTGAAATAAGGCTTCTCTTGCTGTCCCTGTCAATCAGAGAGACTGCAAGGTGGGCTTCAGACACAGTGCTAGCATTTGTAAACACTTATTTGTGAGAATCAGCGGTCACTTCATCCTGTGCTACCAAAATCAAACACTGAAAGAAACTGGACATTGAGACCAACATAAGACTACAACTACCATCCCAGCCCCCAGTTCAAACATTTGTGTTCATTGCTGTTCGACTTGATGGATTGTATGCTGAGAAATAATTTGCATTTGCAAAATACATTTATGCTAACAAGATGCTCATTTTATCTTTTTAAAAATATATATTTGAGTTGCACACGACACGTGCTTTGAAAGAATGAGCTCCAAATTTCTGGGGGACTGAGGCAGGAGGGCTGAGGGAAATGAAGAAACAGTGGTTTTCAGTGCAGGCCAAGAAAGTAGGCAGCAATGGTCAGTTCTTGAGCTGTGGAGTGCCTTCAACAAGGGTTTTTAGACACATGCATCTGGTGCCTCATCCCAGAACCTCACAGGCCTAGGAACCTGAAATGCTCCCCGTGACAAGGCAAACTTCATATCCTCACATGCTGAGATGGACTCGACTTTCAGTCTGGAATTGGGCTGGGTGTCTGTCAGTCTGCGCCACCCATATGTGGAGTATATGAGTCTGGGTTCAGTGGCAACCACTTTCGCTGCCCTCTCCTGCCCCACACCTAGTGCTCTGCCTGGCCCCTTTGCTGTGGGCGTGAAAATCTGGCACCCGGGCTGACGGGGAGAGAGCTCAGTCTGCATCTGCTGCTTTCTGTTTGATTCATCACTTTCCCCTTCACTCTGGAGCCCACGTTGGCTGTGGGGCACCTCACTGGCTCCTGGGGCCCCTCTGGGGGTTGAGGCTCTGGGCTGCATTTGGCCTCTGCAGCCTGCTCACGCCTCTCCTGGCTGGGACGTCAGAGGACTAGGTTCAAACTCCAGCATGGCCAGTTGCTGGCTGTGTGGCCTTGGGCAGGTTAAGCCTCAGTCCCTTCATCCGTACAGTGGGCCAAGGAAGGGATCCCTGATGTGCCAACAGAAAGACTTATGACAAAGTGTGTGCGGCACCTGGCACTAGTTTACATACTGCAGGTGCCCAGTACTGTTGTCAGCACTCAGGTCTAGGAGAGTGTTCTTCCCAACTCTACCTCAAGGGCTGCCTTTGGACTGTGTCCCCACATGGTCACATTTGCATCTCCAGACACTCCGATGCTGCCTTTCGGATATTCTGGAAGCATCCTATGCTGTCAAGCTCCCCGACTGTCCCCCCCCAGCACCCCAGTCTCCAACTCAGGTGGCCCCATTTCCCCCACGTCCCAATCAGAGCCCTGGGCCCATTGTGGTCCTGGCCATCCCACATCCAACCCCTCAGCAATGGCTGTGAGTCAGTTCTGTTCCAGAGTATCTGATGCCACTGCTACAGACCCCAACCGCCTCCAGACCCTGGACAGTTGCAGCCTCCTGCCCCAGTCCCTTTTTCCTGGAAGCCAGAAAAAGCAGCCTCAATGCCTCTCTAACTCTGTAACTCAGCTCAAAAACCTCTTTAGGGTCCTGGTCCCCAGAAATGCATTCAGAGCTCAGCAAAGGGCACCCCCCAGCACCAGCTTACCCCTACACATCCCTACCCGTGTGTCTGCAGAACTCCAGGCCTTTGTCCAGACTGTCCCTACGGCCTGGTATATTCCTATCCTATCCGCCCCTCTCAAGCCTGGTGTGACGACTAAGGCGTCCAGCTCCAGGTCACTCAGCCTGTGCCAGAATCACAGCTCAGACAGCATACAAGCAAGTTTCTTATTTATTTTTATTTTTTTTTTGAGATGGAGTCTCGCTCTGTTGCCCAGGCTGGAGTGCAGTGGCCGGATCTCAGCTCACTGCAAGCTCCACCTCCCGGGTTCACGCCATTCTCCTGCCTCAGCCTCCCCAGTAGCTGGGACTACAGGCGCCTGCCACCTCGCCCGGCTAGTTTTTTGTATTTTTTTTAGTAGAAACGGGGTTTCACCGTGTTAGCCAGGATGGTCTCGATCTCCTGACCTCGTGATCCGCCTGTCTCGGCCTCCCAAAGTGCTGGGATTACAGGCTTGAGCCACCGCGCCCGGCCTCAAGCAAGTTTCTTAGACCCTGTGTTTGTTTCCTCGTCGGTATAACGAGAGGGTTAATAGCCTCCATTTCTCAGGATGTCATGAAGGTTGAGTAAGATAATCCAGGAAGTACTTGGCGCAGGATGCACCATATTCTATAGGACCCTCCACTTGGTATCATCTCCCTGGTGCCTGACACATAGCAGGTCTTGAGAGACTGAGGCCTTGGCCCTATACCTCAGGAGACGCACCCAGGTGCAGCTGCAGGTCTTCTAGAAAGCCCTCTAGGGACAGCCCTGGAAACCCTTGCTCCTGCTCCAAGGGTCCACAAGCCCAGGTGACTTCTGCACTAAGCTCTGTAGGGGACAGCCCAGGACCTAGTTATGCTGGCCTCAGTGTCTCTGATAGTCAAATGGGCACCAATGGCAGCCTCATCCTCCCTTCCAGTCTAGCTATGTAACCTGACCCGTAACTGCATCCTGCTGAGCCTTGATGTCCTCAACTTTGTAATGTGGGGACAATTAAAAACCCCATGTGCCAGCCCTGGCAACATCAAGAGACCCTGTTTCTACAAAAAAAAAAAAAAAATTAAAAATGAGCCAGGCAGGGTGGTTCGCACCTGTAGTCCTAGTTTGCTTTGCTTGGTCATGTAGCTCAGCCTCACGCTGACTTCCAGGAACAGCAGAGGGACTTGGCCGCCTCTCCAGGCAGGCAGGCCTGTTCCTGGAAAGCAAGGCAGGGTGGGGGGTCTTCGGGTGGCAAAGGAAAGACTGACAGTTGGAGCCAGAGAAGAGACCTGGGATTGTGCCCCAACTCTGCTCCTGTCCTGCTAAGCCTGAATTTTCTCATCTGTAGCGCAGGGATCTCTGTGTTTCAGGCACCAACAATCTGCTCCCTGGGCTCAGTAGGGGATATCTGATCCCACCATTTCCCCAGCCACATGCCCCAGAAGAGGGCTGCAGACCTAGTACAAGACGGAGCAAAAAGGTGACATCCTCTGCTCTGAGAGTTAGAGTGTCTGAGGAAGACTCCAGACCCTGGGAAGGGGGCCACTTAGCCAGGCCTGCCTACCATGGAGCATAGTTACTCTGAGCTGTCACACCCTCCCCCTTTAGGCATAGCTGGGGCAGGTGGAGGTCAGCCCAGTTCAGGGCTTTCAGTGAGGCTGAGGTAGGCTTCCTTGCCTTTCCCACGCTGTGAGCTGTAAACTTGGCCTTTCCTGACCATTTTCCTGCAGGACTGTTGTATGTGTGAGAGGTAGTCTTTGGAAGAAAAGGGGCCCCTAGAATTTGAAGCTTCTGATTCCTGGTTATGAGGCCAAAGATCCCAAAGGTCCTTCCAGACACCTCAGGAGGGCCCTGGGAGGGAAGAGGCTGGGGGTTGTACAGTCAGTTCCCTCAGAGGGGAAGGCGCCCACTCATTCCGCAAGCAGGGGATATCCTGCTCTCCTCCCACAGCTACCAGAGTTTCTGATGGGACCCAGATCTGTCCGCACACCCAGGGGCTACAGTTGGCCTAATGTGGCTCTTACTTGCCCATAAACCTGGCCCAGAGGGCTTTATGGGCCTGAATCCCTGGGTTTAGTAGCTACAAGGACAGCCATATGAGCACCACCTAATTAACTTAATTAACTAACCACAGACCCTTGGAAGCAATGGCAGATGAGAGCACCACACTGGGAGTCAGTAGTCAAGTGCTGTGTTACTTTAAGTAAGCCCCATCCCTCTCTGGGAAAAAAAGATCAGGGATTGAACATAAGTCTTGCCAAGATCCACTCCTTTCAGTATAAACAGGCCCTCCTGGCTTCATCCAAAGTGTATCCAGGTGATTTGGGGCCAAGCTGACCCTTGAACCCAGGTGTCCATGCTCTCTGTCCCCTAGTTTCTCAGCTCTGAAATCCAGCATGAGGCCCATGTCTGGCTTCCCAGTAGTTCTCCATATGGCTCCTGGGTTAGGACTGGCCTCAGGAGCCCTAAGCCTTGGCCAGGTGGGATAGTGTCTCCAGAGTCCCTTAGTACCCCTGGAGAGGGAGGTCCTAGTCCCAGCCTGGACAGGGACAGGGCTGAGGGCACCAGTTGGCCACTTCGGTTTTAGGGACCAGGAGGTTGAGAACCCCAGGGATAGCCCCATTTCACCATAGGAACAGAATGGTGACACAGCTCTGCTCAGGCCTATGGCTTACATGGAGGGGCCAGGCCCATTACCTCAAAGTCAGGAGCTGCTGTGCTCATTTCACAGATGCAGTACCTGCAACCCAGAGAGTATAGGGCCCCTGCTCATCCTCACACACCCAAGGGGTCCTGGGCCAGCCATATTAACTCCACAGGAAAGCAGGAACAGCCTTGGCCCCAGTCTCTGAGGTCCTCTCTGGACCCAGTCTCTGGAGATGGGTCATGGAGGCCAGCCTTGCACTCTCTCCCCACATCCCAGTACCATTCCTCACCCACTCCCTTCTGGGACCCATGCTGGTCAGTCTTCCAGTCTTCTCACTCTGGGAAAGGGCCACCTCTCTCCAAATAAGAGTAAAAAATGGGGAGCCTGGGCAGTTTAGGTCTGAAGGTTGAGGAAGAGTTCCCTGGGCCATATCACCTATCTGAAGAGAGGTGATTAAGGCAATTTATCATGACTCAAAATTCTTCCAGCCTCTGCCCATTTCCACATTGCAATTCCAAAGCCACTTCAGTCAGTAGGCATGTGTTACAGCAGCCCTAATTTGGGCACCACAATCTGTATTCATTTCCCATGGCTGCTGTAACAAATTATCACACATTTAGTGGCTGAAAACAACACAAACCTATGATCTTACTATTCTGGAGGTCAGCAATCTGAAATCAGTTTCACAGGGCTTAACATCAAGGTGTTGGCAGGACTGCATTCTTCTTGAGGCCCCAGGGAAGAAAAGGCTGTCTGCATTCCTTGGCTCATGGCTCTTCCTCCAGCAATTGCATCACTCTGACCTCTGCTTCCATTGTTACATACATTTTCTTCCATCACTCTGACACTCCTGCCTCCTTTACAGAGGCCCTTGTGATTATACTCAGTTTACCTGAAAAATCCAGGATACTCTTTCCATCTCAAGATCCTTAATCACATCTGCAAAGTCCATTTTGCTATGTGAAGGTAATATAGTCACATGTTAAGGATTAGGTGATTAAGACACTGCGATTTTGGGGGGTCACTGTTCAGCCTACCAAAGCAGTGGTAGAGTTGCTTTTACAGTCCCAAATCCAGTTCAGGGGGCTTGTCCAAGGTAGAAAGTCATGAGGGGGAGATCAGGTCTCTGCCCTAGCCAGGACTCTGGCTGGGGGCTGGCTGAAGCCAAGAGCTCCAGGAAACCTGGCGCCTGCTCCTACTGCCGCCAAGGACAGCCTGTTCTCCTGGCATGGCTGTCGCACAGGGATCAGGTGCACTTGAGCATTCGAAGTGGCCACTGCTCAACTTGAATGGCTGCCTGGGTCTGGCAGAAGGCCAGGTCCTCATGGCTTCCTCTGCCTAATGACCGGAATACATGGGCCGCCAGGTCAGATGTGGGCCACATGGGAAGTCCCAGCTCTATTCTAGAAAATGCATGTACCATCAGCTTACCGGTAGACATTTACTGAATCTGGGTATGCCAGATCCACAGGGGGCCCCAGAGATGAGGGGGATAAGAAGGTTTCTGAAGGCATGGTACAGAAGGTCATTGGTGCCAGCAGAGGTATGAGCTAGGGGAGGCAGGGAGAGCACAGAGCAGTTGTCCTAAAGGAAGCAGCATTTGTGTTGGAGCTTGAAGAAGTGGATTGTTTGCACTGCCTGGGCAGAGGGAAGGTGTGTGTTCAGGGCATCAACAGTGCTGCACAAAGGCTGAAGCCCAGGGCAGTAGAGAAAAGAATCCACTAAGAAGGAGCCAATGAAGAGAAAAGAATCGAAGGTGGATAGGGAAAGACATGCTGTCCCGCAGAGGTTAAAGGGGTTCCCACCTCAAGCCAGCAGTTCTCAAACCTTGTCAGCAGTGGAACCCTTTGTTCTGATGGCAGCCTACTCAGAGCACTAATGGGGCCTTGGGAGGGCCCCCAGGGCTTTTCCCACAGTTGTCCTCCCCCATCTCTTCAGAACTGGATTCCATAGGACACAAGAGAACACACTTAAGTCATGGGGAGCCAGCTAAGTGTTTGGGGCAGGGATTGGGAGCAGCCAATGGCCCAGGGCCCAGGTGGGGGTAAAGGAGCCAAAAATAGTAGATTTCTTGCATTTACAGGGTTGGAGGCATATTTCAATAAGGCAGCTGGATGAGCCCCATGGAGAAACCCATTGACAACTGGGAAAAGCATCCAACTGTGAGATAAGGCCTCAGTTTCCCCAACTATCAGAAGAGGAGATAGAATTACTTTCCCAGAGTACATCAAACAGGGACTCCTACACTCCTGTCTGTGCTCTGGGCTCTGGCTGAAGGAGGCTGCATGGGCAGTAGGCACATCTCTCAAGACCTCAGGGGCCTGCACAGCCTGGACTCCACCATCAGCTCCATGTCCTCCTCCCATTCTGCCTGCAAGTGCTCCTTGACATATGCTGGTGGTGATGGGGAGGTAGTTCGAGTCTCTGGCTTTGGCCTCAGGAGCAAGGGAGGGGATAGGGCAGGTGAGCCTGGCTTTCCCTGAGCTGGAGCCACTGGCTGCCCTGGCCTGGGCCTCAAGGCACTGGGGCCATAGTGAGGAGGGGCTGAGGGGAGATGTGGGCTGCCAGGCTACCAGCCTGCTGGCTCCATCTCTAGACAACAATGAGGAGTCAAGAGCCCAAGACTGAAACTCCTGCCTACCCTTCTTTCCAGACTGCCTTGTATCCCTGCCTGCCTTATGTTGGTCCCAAGCATCAGATGGATGCCTGAGAGCACCAGGTCCTTCCTCCCTGTGTCTGCCCTCTGGGGAAGGCAAGAAAAAATGCCACAATGTGCCAAGCCAGGCACCTTCCATGGGCTCCTCACATGCATCCTATGAAATAAAGCATTTAGTCACATTTCTCAGTCTTAGAAGCCAAGGCTGAGTGAGGTGAAGTCATCTGCCCAAGGTCACATTGTGGTGAGGGGCAGATTCTGGGATTGAAATCCAGGCTGGTGTGGCTACAACATCAGGGCTCAATGTCCAGGGCCCAATCAAGCCAGTGGCTGCAGGCTTGAGGCCCCACCTGCCAGTCCTCTTGGCTTGGATCTTTTCCTCAGCAGAGTCAAGCTGCACATTTTTCTGGGCAGAAAGTTGTCCCTGAGGGCCGCTCCTGCTTGTGGCCCCAGCTGCCCCAACACTGTCACTCTCCAACACTGCACTCTCTTCTGGTGCAACATCCACAAGCTCGCCAAGGCCCTTCCTCAGGAATGGGCCTGAGGCCAGGAGGGTGAGACCATCAGGGAAGCCAGGACTGGCCTGAGGGGTGGGGGATGACAGACTGCACTAAGGTCACGGCAACTACCCTGAGATGCTGCTGAAGATAGCAAGAGCCAAAGGGCACAGGGAGGAAGGCAGAAAGGGCAACACTGGTGAGGACCTTAGCAGGCAAAAGTCTGTGAGCACAGGGAACTCAGGGAGTGGGGAGCCTCACCCTGGTTGTGCACCCCTTCGCCTCCCAACCCAAGTTCCTTCTGGAGCAGCCTCCTCAAAGGAAGCCAGGGGCAGCTCAAGGTTCATGAAGCTGGGGCTGGGCATGGGGCAGGCCACTGGGGCGCTGGGAGCTGTAGCGTGACCTCTGCCAAATGCATCCTCCAGCCATAGTGCAGGGCGACACTTAGGCTGGGTGTGACTCCAGCAATATAGGCTCCCCAAAGGGACGGATCTAACTTACTATCTCCACTTGGCCACTATCATGGGACCTCAGGCAGTTCACACCTTCTCTTGTTCTCTCTGCCTGGAGAATGGACATTCAGATGCCAGCATGCACATTCCACTTGGCTAAGAGGAAAGAGGCTGCCACTTGGCGTTGACCTTGGACTCAGAAGAGCCAGCTTCTCATAGGGAAAGGAGCTGCCCAAGGTCCCACTGCAGGACACAACCTTGGAACTCAGCTCTCCTGGCTGCAGCAGAGGATGCTGCCCATTGGACCACACTGCCCATCAGACCATACTGCCAGGCCCTGGGAAGTGCTGGAGTGGCAGGGGGCAGTCTAGTGGAATGAGCCAGCCTGGTTTGCCATGTTCCTTAGGACCCACCCTGAAGCAGGCTCACACCACCAGTACTCACCAACCTAGAGATTTCCTGTCACTGTTGATAGGAAGGCTGGATCTGCAAGCCTCCTGGTGGCCATGAGTCTGCACAGACCAGAGCTGGGGTGGAGGCCACAATCCTGTGCCCAGTATCTCAGTTTCTCACTCTCCCCAGCCCTAACCAGGTACACATGGGTTATTTGAAACCCCAGGGGGTCAACTCAGGAGGGATGTTTTAGTTAAAAGCTATGGGGATAAAAAGGAAACACCCCTCACTGGCTCAAGCCTTCCGTTAAATGAATGTGGATGTGCGACCCAGGAACTGTGCAGCAAGGACCTCCAGGCCCTCCCCTCCAGAACGCAGGCAGTCATCCTTGAGCCGAAATGCAGATGAGCTTCCTGTGCTTGAGCCAGGCTTGGCCAGGGAAGTGTGTTCGCATGCACCCAGGGCAGTGGAGGACTGATCAGTCCCTGGGAGTGAGCTGCTCTACACCAGGCCCCATGGCATCCAAGGCCAGGAGTGAGGACTCACATACCTTCCTCCACGCTGCACCCGCACACCCCTACCAAGCAGGGGACTGATGGCCAGCCCTGCTGGGGCAGAAGGAAACTCTCGCCCTGGCGCTACCTGGGAGTAAGGGGTCAGGGGACCTGCAAGTCATGGAACAAATCATTAGGTCACCATTTGTTAGTCTCTCAATACTTTACTGGCCATATCCCCCAATACTCCCACATCTATTTCACCAACACACAGCCCTCGGCCACCCTGATGTGATGGAGCCAGACTGAGAACTTGGGTCTACCCAGGTGTCTTAGAAATATCCTAGAAATGCAGAGCATGGGGAAATTACAGAACCTTGGGAAATGCCATAAGCACTTGGGTTCTGGAAAGTGCCATCCACCTCCCTCCGGTCAGGCTGGCGCCACTGACAAGGCATCCACAGGGCAGCCACACTATGGCCTAGACCTCTGGATATGCAGGAACCGGGGCCTGAGGAGACAGGGATAGGGGCTGGTTACCACCTGGGCCTCGGGGAATGAGCAGGGAGTGGGAACAGCACACTCTCCTGACAGCCAGGGCTGAGGATGGCCCCAGTGGAAAGACCAGCATGCTACAGGGCTAAAGAGGGGTAGGAGCTCACCTCCCACAGAAGTCCTTGCGCACAGCCACAAGATTAAGGTACAGTTCAGGCCGGCTCTGAAGCCAGCTGCTGACAAGCTCCGGGTGCCTTGGGTCCACTTCTAAGAAGATACTACTACATGGGGGAGAAATGGGTAGGCTCAGTAGGACAGGTCTGGAGCCTGCCCTTCTGGGCTGCTTGGGCTGGTGAGGTGAGGGTCCTGTGCTCATCTCTGCCAGGGCCTGCCCAGTACACATTAGGAGCAGTGGAGGCTGCTGGGGACAGACCTAGGAGACCCATCCCATTCATACCCAGAGTCCTTCAGGAGCTGGGGTGCCAGGGCCAGGATGTGGCTAATGATGTCCATGCCCTCCTCCCCACCGTCCAGGGCCGCAGGGTCTTCATAGCTGAAAGGGAAAGCAGTGGGACGTGACAGCCTGAGGAAGGGGTATCTGAAATGCATGGAGGGTATGGGCAGGACCTCCACAAATGGGGCCCTGTGGAACTTACACTCTAGACTGAAGGGCAAATCTGAGGACCCAGAGAAGGAGGGCCCCAAATGGGTGGCAGCTCCTCTTCCCTTCCTCTCATGGGCAGCACCCTGCCAGGCAGTGCCAGGCGTGCTTGCTGAATCCCACTGGCTGATGGCCTCTCCTGATGGACTGACTCATGTCAGGGCATGAATGTCTCCCCACAAGGCTGCTCCTCTTCTTGGTTTGGGAGATCTGGAGCTAGTCCTGACCACTCCTTCTCGAGAGCCCAGAAAGGGAGAGCCAACACCCCAACCCCATCCAACATGACTGCTGCCCCATCCAGGACTCCTGGGCTGCCCCTGGTTCTCAGCCCCTGTGTAAGAGCAGGATCGCCTGGTGCAAAGCTAGCCTGGGGCCAAGTTTTAGTCCCAGCTTTCCCACTGAGCCCCCATGTGACCACAGACAAGACACCTTCCCTTTCTGGGCCTCAGTATTCTATAAAATGATGTGCCCATCTACATAGCACCCCCTGTGAGTCCTCCACTGTGTTTGATGCTTTCAAGTCGTCACTGAGTCCTCCCATGGCCCTGCAGAGCACTACCTCTCTTTTTTCAGAGGCAGGAAACAGGCCCAGAGAGGTTCGGTGGCTGTTCAGTAGTCTTAAGTAGGGAGGCAGATGCTGAATCTAGGTAGGATTGTGGGCTCTCCAGTGCGTCCACGTAACACCACTGCCTGTTTCAGCACCAACTCCCCTCTCCCTCTAGATGACGTGGTCCTCGATCGAGGGCAGACTAATCCCATTAGGCCTTTCCAGGCCTGGCCTCCCTGGCCCACCCTGCTTAGCACCTGCGGATCTCGGGGGCCAGCTGTTCCATGTCCTGGTGGAAGATGTAGGGAGGGTTGCTGACGACCAGGTCCACAGGGCCCCAGGGCAAGTGTGTCCAGCTCCTTTCTGTCGTCAAAGAAGAGGACACACAGTAGGGACTAACCCATTGGGAGGTAAAGGATGGTAGCTCCCCCTGCCACTATGTCCCTCTTATCACGCCACACCTTGGGCCTGCCACTGGATCTGATAAGTCAGACCTGCAAATTAGTGCCCAGGGTCCTCAGCTGACAGCCTGGTGGAGGATGTGCATGCTTTAACATGGCAGCCCTTCATTTCAAGACATAGAGTGTCCTTGCCAAAAATCCTCATTACACAAGACTCCGTTCAAATGCCACTTCCAGGGCGTCCTTCCTGATTGCCTAGGCAGGAAAGAGCCTTTCTCTTCTGTAGCTCCACCAGCCTTATAGCCAACATGGACTGAGAGTACACAGAGGGTGGGCCTGGCCTCATCAGCCAATTCCTGATGGCTCTGACTACTGGTTTCACCCTGTGCCGGGTGCTACACCAAGTATATCACACTCCATGGAGCGGGGGCACATGAGGCTCAAGGATCCCATGGGTAAGGCAATGGAGCCAGAACTGGAGTTGGAGGCCCAGAGACACTGTAAAGGCTATGGCTGAGCTGTGCAGTGCCTGGATCGCTTCTTTCCAGGCCAGGCAGGGGGAGAGGGGCACTCAAGTATTTTGGTCCTGAAGGCATTATTTTAAGCTTTTGCTTATCTGTTGCCAACAAGCAAGCCCTTAACTCATTAGTTATGAGGAATTCATTGACCTGACCCTTATGGGTCAGGTCAGCCTAGGAGGCAAAAGCAACTTGTCTGTCCTCAGCCAAGGCTTCGTTTGAACTGCCACACACAACCACACACACACCCACTTGTGTGTGGTTGTGTGGCTTTTGGGGAAGCCCTCCCTCCATGTCCGCGGAGTGCCTCATCCACCCAGCAGCACCTGTATCTAGTCTCCCTATGTTAAGGAACATTCAGGGGAGGGTACCTGAGGTCATGTCGAGGTGGATGATCCAAATCCTGTCCTGCAACTGAAGCCTAGATAGACAGGGAGAAAGGGGTGGGCACGGGGGCAGATCCCTACCCTTCACTACAAGAATGAGGTCTTGGGCCAGGCGCGGTGGCTCAAGCCTGTAATCCCAGCACTTTGGGAGGCCGAGACGGGCGGATCACAAGGTCAGGAGATCGAGACCTTCCTGGCTAACACAGTGAAACCCCGTCTCTACTAAAAAATACAAAAAAAAAAAAAACCAGCCGGGCGAGGTGGCGGGCGCCTGTAGTCCCAGCTACTCGGGAGGCTGAGGTCGGAGAATGGCGTAAACCCGGGAGGCAGAGCTTGCAGTGAGCTGAGATCTGGCCACTGCACTCCAGCCTGGGCGACAGAGCGAGACTCCATCTCAAAAAAAAAAAAAAAAACCCACAAAAGAATGAGGTCTTGTAGTCAACCTTTCTTGGACCAGCAAGATACTCACTGCCCACTACCCATTCAGAACCCCATGGGACCCATGCCAGGCTACCCCACTGCTTCCTCCTTCTTGGCAGGAGAAATCAGACATTAGTAAGTTTGAAACCTGAAAAGGAGTCAAGATCAGGCCCCAAAGTGCAACTCCCCCACCTACCTCTGAGCGTTCTCATGGGTCAGAGAGATGGCAGCTTCCCCCTTATCCACAGCAATGACTCGGCTCTGTCCCAAGAACAAACAGAGGATATGTGGAAGGCAATGCTGAGAGATGCTGGGAGATACTGGGCCTGGGAGACCCTCCTCCAACCCCCCACCAGAAGAGAAGGGAAATACCCAACAGCCTCTTCTTCTTGGCCAAAATCTAGCCAGATACATGTGGTAGGCATTAGAGTCTGTGAACCACAGTGGGCTAGGGGCAGCCCTGTCCTCCCTCATCTAGCTGCTTCCCCTCAAGTGCTCCTAGCAGAGGGATGTGGGGGAAGCCCTAATGGGAGGGACAGTGAGTGTCAGTCGCAGTCTATCCAGAGTGGGTGGAGAGGCTCACCTGAGGGAGCTGGCTCAGCAGGCTGAGGGAGATGGCTCCCGATCCACAGCCTACCTCCAGAATGAGGGGGCTGCCTGGGGATCCCACAGCATAGGACCTCTGGGCCACCTCTTCCAGCACCCACTCAACCAGTTCCTGTGAAGCAGAGGGGTCTGGATCAGAGTTGGTGCCTGGGGGTGTTGGTACAGAGGCCTAAGCAGTTACCCCTGTGAACGTTTAGCATTTCTGCTAAGAACTGGCTGGGCACAGTGGCTCATGCCTATAATCCCAACACTTTGTGAGACCAAGGTGGGCAGATCACTTGAGTTCGGAGTTTGAGACCAGCCTGGCCAACATGGTGAAACCTCGTCTCTGCTAAAAGTGCAAAAATTTGCCGGGCATGGGCATGGTGGCGGATTTCTCTAGTCCCAGCTACTCGGGAGGCTGAGGCGGGAGAACTGCTTAAGCCCGGGAGGTAGAGGTTGCAGTGGATCAGGATCGTGCCACTGTACTCCAGCCTGGGAGACAGACCAACACTCCATCTCAAGAACTGTATCTGATAGTTCCTGGCCATTCCCTCTGGCCTGATCCTGCTCCCAGAGCTTTTCCTGTATTAATCTGTTAAATCCTCACAAGTGTCCCATGAGGAAACTGAGGCCTGGGGTCAAGGCCCCACCTGAGCCTAGCCTGTGGTTCATGGTGGCCAAGAATCAGGAGCTGGTGTGACAGAGCTGAGCTTGAGAAGCCCCAGGGAGGCTCCTAAGCCAAAGGGACAGGGAATTCCCTCCTTTGGAGAAGATGGGTCATGGGGGAACATGGTCCTGACTAAGGACCTGGGGGCTGTGGCATACACAGGCATAGCTCAACAGGCATGGGTGCAGAGGGAGGTGCCTGCCCTGGCAGCAGGAGGACATTTTCAGACATTGCCACTTTGGAAACAAGAGGGTTTCAAGCCTTGCCTACCCAGCCACTGCCTGCGAGGACTATGCCTGCAAACCAACATAGGGTAGGGGTGAAGGGTGGAAGGCTCCTACCGTCCAATGGCCAAAATGTTTCCCAGAGGGTCAGAACTCCTGGGACCCCAGGTCTCAGGAAAGACTGGCTCAGGGAGCTAGGGATGGTGGGCAGCAAGTGGGTGCTTCCCTGATCTGAAAAGAGGACCACCTTTTCCATAAAGCCTTCCTCAAGCCTGGGCCAGGCTCTACCATGGCTTTCCCCACCCTGAGCCTAAGGTCTAGCCTAAGGATGCAGTGTGCCTCTCCCACCAGACTCCATAACAGGAAGACCTGAGGTCCGACTCATCACAGTGTGTCCCACACTGGCAGGGCTTGGCCCACAGACAGACTTCTTGGCTACTTTCTTTCTTTCTTTCTTTTTTTTTTTTTTTTTTTTGAGACAGAGTTTCGCTCTTGTTGCCCAGGCTGGAAAGCTGGAGTACAATGGCGCAATCTTGGCTCACCGCAACCTCCGCCTCCGTTTCAAGCGATTCGCCTGTCTCAGCCTTCCCGAGTAGCTGGGATTACAGGCATGCAACACCATGCCTGGCTAATTTTGTATTTTTAGTAGAGACAGGGTTTCTCCACGTTGGTCAGGCTGGTCTCGAACTCCCAACCTCAGGTGATCCGCCCGCCTCGGACTCCCAAAGTGCTGGGATTACAGGTGTGATGTGAGCCATGGCGCCTGACCCTCTTGGCTACTTTCTAAGTGCTGGGCAAACTCTCTGTGGCACCACCCTCTGCGTCTCACACTGCCAGGTCTCCCCAACACCCCAATGCGATCAGCCTCACTCACACCCATTTTCCACATAAGTTCCCCAGTGCTGGGTTCCAAAAAGTATCTCACCCTTCCAGGCCCCCAACCCCAGCAACAATGTTCACCCACCCTGAGGATGGCAAGTCCAAGCCAGGCAGAACTTGGCCAGCAGGTGCAAACCTCCCTGTTCCAAGACTCTTCTGCACCAAACAAATGATTGCCTGTGGGTGAGGGGGCCCAGCTCTAGCAGGGGAGGGCATATATTCACTAGCTCTCACCAGCCCTGTGCTAGGCACTACCGGAGACCACTAGGGTACTTGTGGCAATCTGGGCCTGCAGGGTTGGGACAGGTACAGAGTGAGCAGTGTAGGGTTGTGGCTGAGAGCCTGTGGTCTCAGTGGTGAGGCCACACGCTGAGAGGTTGGCAGGGTGACCAGGACTTGTCAGGTGTTGAGCCTCTCTTGGTTTCCTGGCCATAGACCTACTCTGGCTGGGGAATGACCCCTCAGTCAGCCACACTGGCCAGTCACCTCACAGAGATACTCAAAGACCTCAAAGACACACACCACATATGTGGATGGCCACCTTGGGAGGGTGAGAAGCTGAGAAACTGAGCCCCTGCCACCGCTAGTGGCCTCTTGCTTGCCATAATACTCCAGAGCACAGGAGGCTCATCTTGGTTGTAGGGCCACTTGGGGCAGGGATAGACAACAGCACAAGAAGTCCAGAAACTTTTTCTTCTCCGCCCAGTGAAGAGCCTCCCTCAGCCTGACGCTGGTGGCTCTTTCAGGGAGACTAAAAGCCAAGCTGGTCACAGGCTTAAGGCACCCACTCCAGGTGAATATAGAAAGAATCCAAGAACAGGGTGGGGCGCAGGGGCATGCAGGAAGGAGGCGAGGGGCAGGCAGCTGTTGGCTCTGCCTAGAACTGCTGCCCCAACATGGACTTCATACCCCATCAAGAGGTTGGCCCAAGGCCTCAGCAGAACCTGAGTGCCCACAAGTACCCTCTCTTAGGATGGCATCCCTGGTGGAGCAGACCCAGGGAGGTGGCATTGCCTCCTTCGAGTCAATCACAGACAAAACACTGATCCTCCCACAACCTGTACAGCCTCACAGCAGGCCAGGTGAGAATGGTTCACACCCCCAGCCCTGAGTTTCCTACTGTACTCACTGCCAGGCCAGAAGCTGAACCACCTTCTCACCCCTAGGGAAAATCCAACTCACTGGGTCACATGCCTCCTGCAAGTTTGCACTTCAGACTCCTCCTTCATCAGACACCATCCTCTGCACCCATTCTCACCACTCCCTGCCACAGGCCACGTCCTCTTGAGTTCTTGGTAAGGCATCCCCCGATGTGGCTTTACATTGGGGTGAACCTGGTGAGTTCTCAGAAATGTCTGCACAGTGAGGTGAGCACTTGGCCTCCCAATCGCAGCATCTCCCCTCACCCCACCCCTTGCTGTAGAGCTGCTCTCTTGGCCCAGACCAATCTAAGAATCAGGGGCCACATGGGAGCCAAAGTCCACACTGGATACTCAGAACCCTGGCACATATGGCTGGTGCCAGGTCAGCTCTGAAGGAACTCAAAGGTCACCATGCCCTGACCCTGGGCAGCCGGAGACAGCAAATGATCTCTTCACCAGAGATCACGTGTTTTTGGGAGCCACAGGTAAGCCTCCCAAGGCCTGCAGGTGGCAGGCCACACCTTGCTCTGGGTCTCCATACTGTGTCCTAGGTCATGCCAATCCCAGATAGGGGAGCCACCACGAGAGGGATGGGGCTCTGACTTGGGAGTCAGGAAGTCCAAGTGCTGCCCTCATGCTCCCTTCCTTGACAGCCCTGTGACTTCAGCAAGGCCTCAGATTCCCTACTGTCCCTGCCCTGACACTGGGCAGTGAAGCAAGGACCTGGCCTCCCAACCACATGACATGGAGGGGAGAGGGGTCAGAGAGTTTCTTGGCTAGGGGACAGAAGCTGGGAAAGTGAAGGAAGGGTTTGGGGCCCCTGGCCACGGCAGGGGAATGGGAATCTTTCCCAGAAATGTTTGTGTGCTTGGGTCTTTCTAGAAACATTCCTTCTCAGAACATGCCGCCCTCTGACTTGCCCACCAGCTCTCACTCAACTCTACTCCCTGGTCTGCACCCTCTGGCTCCCAGCTCTGCCACCTACAAAGTCAGAGGGGAGTCCAAGAAGGGCCATAGAAAGTGTCTCTTCCAGCCGGGCGCGGTGGCTCAAGCCTGTAATCCCAGCACTTTGGGAGGCCGAGACGGGTGGATCACGAGGTCAGAAGATCGAGACCATCCTGGCGAACACGGTGAAACCCCGTCTCTACTAAAAAATACAAAAAACTAGCCGGGCGAGATGGCGGGCGCCTGTAGTCCCAGTTACTTGGGAGGCTGAGGCAGGAGAATGGCGTAAACCCGGGAGGCGGAGCTTGCAGTGAGCTGAGATCTGGCCACTGCACTCCAGCCCGGGCGACAGAGCGAGACGGAGGAGAAAGCGTCTCTTCCAGGACCAGGGTGCCTTATCAAGGGATAGCACACTTGCGCCGCACATCCCTAGTCCTAGTAATTTGAGGGACAACACGGGTGATTACCAGACCAGTCAGTAGACTAGATTCTCTGGTCTGGAGGCCTAACCCTCTCATCAACTGGGCCCAGAGAGGGCAGTAGGGCAGTGACCTGCCCGAGGTCACACAGCTGATACCAGGTCTCCAGGTGTCCGGCTGGAGCCCTCTCCACTTCCTCCATGCCTCCTGAGAAGCTGCTGGAGGACACTGTTCCCTGTGGGTTGGGTAAGCCATGGGACAGCTCCCAGAGAAACAGCGGAACAGTCTAAGTACTTGGGCAGCACTATTTGAGGCACTCTGGGACATTGCCAGACCTAGAGGCTGGGGTGGTAGCTTGGAACATGACAGTCAAGGGGACCAACAGGAATCCTGTCCTCTGGGCTCTGCCACCACAGACAGCGAGAAGATACATGTCTAGAAAGGCAATGTCCCTGAAGTCATGGGGCCCCAGTGCCCCCTGGAGGAAGCCTGGGGTAAGACCGGTACCCTGAACTCCACCCTCATCCTGATCCTGCCTTGCCCTGGTGGCACACCTACCTCTGTTTCTGGCCGAGGAATAAACACTGGGGGCACCATCCTCAGGCTGAGCCCCTGAAAGTCCCACTCTCCAAGGATGTACTGCACCGGCATCCTGCAGAGGGGGCAGCCGGGTGGTCATCATTGACAGAGCCAGGACCAACAGGACCATGCCTGGGTTGAGAGATACCACTTGTGGCCAAGGGTATCAGGCAAGACCATGTCTCCAGGGCCTTGGGACTCCTGAGGCAAAGCCTTCCCTCCCTCCCTTCTTCTATTCACTACCCCAGCCCTACTCTTGCCACCCCTGCACCCTAACACCTCCTTAGTCCTTGGACATTCTCCTCCTCCCTGAACTTGGTGGGGATAGGGGAAGCTGGACTGCTGCTCCCCAAACACATCCTTCAGGTCTGATCCATGGGTGCTCACCTCTGCAATCGACGGCTACTCAGCTCCTGGATACACTGTAGTTGCTGAGAGGTCAAGGGCTGGGTCCAAAGTGCCGGCCTCAGGCTCTGAAACTGTCCCCACAGAGAATGTAAGTGGCTGGCTCACTGGGCCCAGGGGCCCCAACCCAGGTGTCTTATGTGGATAATGCCTGCCTAGCACTGGTCTGGAGGCCCAACGCTCTCATCATCTGGGCCCAGAGGGGGCAGCATCCTGCCCAAGGTTACACAGCTAATACCAGGCCTCCAGGTGTCTATCCCAGAACACTTAGGCAGAGATTTATTCATTCATCCAACAAACTGTTACAGTGTGTGCCAGGTGCTAAGACATTCCTTCAGAAAAATCCCATCAGTCTCAGCTAAGAACTCTTAGTGAACAGAAAACCTGGATATCTCTTCCCAAAGTCCTCCCTCCTCCCTCTTCCTGTCCTCTTGACAACACTGAACTTAACTGTTTTGGCTCCAAGGACATGAGCCACGATGTACTCACTGGATTCCCGGGCCTCAGGGATACCTCTCCTCTCAAAGACCCTAGTCCAGTGGCTGACCAGTTCTGTGGCACTGGATAACCCAGCCAGAGGTGGTTGGGGTTGCCATGAGCTGAAGGCCCAGCCGAGGGTACTTCCCCCTCTCCCTGGGCCAGACAGGAGGGCCCACAGCATACGGCCCCAAAGCTCCATGTCTCAGGAAAAGGTTCTCCAGAGTGCTTCCAGGTTCCCAAGTCTGCCTTATGATGTCAGCTGCTGAGGTGGGTGCTGAGAGTGGCCCCTGGACCCAGCTGGGTGGAGATGGAGAGGTCACAAGTTCTGGTGCCCCAAAATGGCTCTGGTCCTCAGATACAGTTGGTTGCCACCCTGAGAGTGAAAGGAACCAGGAAAGCAGGTGAGCCTTGTATGACATCCTCCCTTCTACCAGTACATTGCCTGAGAATAGTTGTGCTCTTGCTGACACCCCCTTGACTCCATTTAGAGCCTCACCCACCTATCTGATCATTCTTGTCTTGGCCACTTATGTTTTCTTTTTTTTTTTTTTTTGAGACGGAGTCTCTGTCACCCAGGCTGGAGTGCAGTGGCCGGATCTCAGCTCACTGCAAGCTCCGCCTCCCGGGTCTACGCCACTCTCCTGCCTCAGCCTCCCGAGTAGCTGGGACTACAGGTGCCCGCCGCCTCGCCCAGTTAGTTTTTTGTATTTTTTTAGTAGAGACGGGGTTTCATCGTGTTAGCCAGGATGGTCTCGATCTCCTGACCTCGTGATCCACCCGTCTCGGCCTCCCAAAGTGCGGGGATTACAGGCTTGAGCCACCGCGCCCGGCCTGCCACTTATGTTTTCTTCACATTTTTAGCTGGAATGGGCTGAGCCCATGGCTCAGTCTCTGCTAATAAATGGGTTGGTGGCAGGTTAGGGCACATATTTGGGGATAGGACAGATCTGTGTCTAACCTAGTGTGTGTGATCTTAAGCAAGTCATTATTTCTGAATTTCACTTTCTTAATCCGTAAGATGGGAGAAAATCACACCAAACCCATGGCAAGCAAAGCATTAGACTATGAATATCCAAGGCCTGGGAGGCAGCTCAACACACAGCAGAGACCAGATGTTACACGATCTTAACTGACGTTACAAGGGGCAGATGATTGCCTTTGATTGGGAGCTTTGAATCTGACATTTTGTGTGTACTGTCAAGGATTTATATGCTGAAAATTTCCTCCTAATTTAACCCATAATCCAGGACATTAGTGTAAACCGCCAACTAAAAAATTTACAATTTTATATTTAAAGATGTCACAAGCAAGTTTAACTGAAAGTTTAAAATCAGCGGTCCCCTTTGCTTCCAGATAAAAGTCCAAACTAGCATTTATTGAGCACCTGCTAAGCGCCACATCTTCAAATACAAGTAGGGTCCGAGAAGGGAAGCGACTTGCCCAACGTCACTTAGGTAGAAACTGTCCCAGGTAAGCTGGGCGCAGTGGCTCACGCCTGTGTAATTCCAGCACTTTGGGAGGCCGAAGTGGGCGGATCACGAGGTCACGAGTTCCAGACCAGCCTGGCCAGCATAGTGAAACCCCGTCTCTACTAAAGATACAAAAAATTAGCCGGGCACGGTGGCGGGCGCCTGCAGTCCCAGCTACTCGGGAGGCTGGGGCAGGAGAATGGCGCGAACCTGGGAGGCGGAGCTTGCAGTGAGCCGAGATTGCGCCACTGCACTCCAGCCTGGGCGATAGAGCAAGACTCTGCCTCAAAAAAAAAAAAAAAAAAAAAAAAAAAAATTAGCCGGGCATAGTGACGCGCGCCTGTAGTCCTAGCTACTCAGGAGGCTGAGGCAGGAGAATTGTTTGAACCCAGCAGGCAGAGGTTGCAGCGAGCCGAGGTCACGCCACTGCACTCCAGCCTGGGTGCCAGAGAGAGACTCCGTCTCCAAAAAAAAAAAAGAGAGAGAGAAAAAGAAACTGTCCCAGGCAAGACACAAACCCGAGTCCACTAGACTCCAGAAGCGGCTCTGTGCACCAGTAAGCCGTCCCAGGAACCAAGGCCCGAAGTCAGAGGTGTAAATTCCCTCACGGCTATGCACTGCATTGTTAACGACCCAGACCGGGTCCCCTCCCTCCAACCCTGTTTCCCCATCTGCACTATGGAGAATGGGACCGGCCAGGTCTCCAGGCGGTTGCAGTCGAAACAGCCCCTTCCGATCCCCACCTCCCGTGCATACCTGCCTGAGAGGCTCCCCACCCTCCCACCAGCCGGAGAAGCTGGCCCGTACTGAACGCCAGGACGTGCGTGGCCCGTCGCTCGCTCCCTTGGATGCCCCGCTTCCGGGCTTGGCGCATTTTAAAAAAGGCTCGGGCGGACGCCGTAGCCCAACTTCAGGGTTCCCATCGCCTGTGGGTTCCTCCCAGGAGACCCCTGCGGATGGGTGGGGAGGCTGTGAATTCCACGCCCTCTACGCCCGCAGGCCTACATGCAGGAAAGTGCGGGGGATGTGTGTGGGGTTGACCCCTGGAGACCCGGACCTGCTGGTCTTCCTTAAAATCACATCAGGGATTTGGCTCCAGCCCAAGGGGATTGCTCCGAGCTGGCTTTTAGGAACCGAGCCTGGTAGGTGTGTGGGCAGAGCCCAGTAGCCTGCCGGAACGGAGGCGTGTCACCAAAGGGCCTGTGTGTTCGGGCGGGGACCAGATGTCCGGGGGCGTGGTCTATTTTAGCCGGGTGGAGCTGTGCGAAGGCGGGTTCCAGTGTTGAAGACAGGTCCAACTTTGGGGTCCAGTCCCAGTGTCGTGACCCTACCTAGGTCAGTGGCCGAGCCCACCAGGGGGCCGGCTGAGTGGCAGCCAGACCCCAGGGGCCACTCTTTTCCTGGTGCGAATCCTGACTCTATTTGGCAACTCATCAAGAGACTTTGTCCAGGTGTTGGGACCCCTCTGGACCTCAGTTGCGCCTTCTATAAAATACACGGCAGCGTCTCGCAAAGTGTGTCTTGTCAATATCCCCCCACCAGAATGTACTGTTAACTACCTTTTTTTTTTTTTTTTGAGACGGAGTTTCGCTCTTGTTGCCCAGGGTGAAGTACAATGGGGCGACCTCTGCTCACTGCAACCTCGGACTCCAGGTTCAAGTGATTCTCCAGCCTTAGTCTCCCAATTAGCTGGGATTACAGGCGTGAGCCAACACGACCGGCTAATTCTGTATTTTTAATAGAGACGGGGTTTCCCCATGTTGGTCAAGCTGGTCTCGAACTCCTGACCGTAGGTGATCCATTGCCTCGGCCTCTCAAAGTGCTGGGATTACAGGCGTGAGCCACCACGCCAGGCCTTAAACTATTAAACATGCTGTTTCCCTGGATCCTTCCCAGACCGGGAGACACAGGAGCGTTCGCATTTGTACCAGGCTACCCTGTGACCCCCATAAACTCCTTTGAAAACCGGCGGATTAGGAGTATCTGAGGGCTCCGGAGTATCTGAAGGCTCCTTCCCTGAGCTGATCATGCTGTGGATGGAAGCTATTGTAAGGGTATATGTAGACTTGCCTGGGTCGGGGTGCCCAATAATAAATCCGCCCCACTCTCAATTTTCTCTGGACGAAGATTCCCCATTTCTAGCCCGGAGTTGGAGTCATTTGCCAAGAACCCTCACACCAGAGGACCCATCTGAGTAGAAAGCCAAGGTTCACGAAGGGAAAAGTAGTTTCTTCAAGGTCACAAAGTCAGCCAGAGTTCAGTGCAGGCCCAAGGACTCCCAGTCCACTGCTCTCCCCAAGTCTCCTCTGTACATCCGCGTTTTGGGGGCGTGAGTCTGCCCTGGCACGGGTAGCTGGCAGGGGTCCCGAGGTCTGGCCTGGGAAGGACCTAGCCACGTACGGTACCCCGCCCAACTTCAGCGCAGGCCACGCAGTCAGGGGTACTCTCTAAAAACTGCAACCAGGCTCCAGGCTCCAGGCTCCCTCTAGGGGTGGAGCCAGACCCGAGCGACAAGCGAACAGTCCAATTCTGGGCGGGCTCTAGGCCCGACAGCCAATCGGGGACCGGGGGCGCGGAGCGTGCAGGGAGGCAAGGCGCTGTAGCTTCGGGGATCCCCGGAGGCTGCTCCGCCCGGCCCCACCCCCGCCGTGGGTCCCGGCCCTACCCACCCTGGCTCACCCACCCTGGCTCAGGCCGGCAGAGCCAGCGCTCGCAGCTGAGGCCGGTGCGCAGTAGCGGGCCTGGCCAGCGGCTCGGAGCTTGCAGGGAGGGTGGACCTCTGGTCGGACCCGCAGCCCCCGACGCCGGGCCTGGGGGTTCCCCCCGCCCCGGCCTCCTGCCAGTCACTACCACCCCTAGCCTCTCCAACTGAGCTCGGCGCCGGGAGAGGATTAAGTAAGTGCTGAGGTCGCTGCTCCTGTGCAAGAAGGGAGGCATCACAGGGTCGCGGAGGCGGGCATGGGGATTGGGGCAGGGAGGACTGAGAGACCTGGTGGAGAACGGCATGCGGGTTCTCAAAGGTCGCGGTGCCGACCCCTTTCGCCCTGGTTTCCTTCCCTTACCCTTTGGACCCTGAGGCAGGCCTGGAAAGTGGTCAGTAGGGCCCCTTCTCTCCTTTGGCGATGTAAACAGAGCCCCAGAGTTAAGGGTTTGGCCCAAGGTCACGCCCGGGATCAGTTGCAAAACCAAGAAAAGAACCCGGGACTTCCTATGTGCCCAGCCTAGCTGGAGGGAGAAGGCAAAGAGGGATGAGCCTTTCTACCCCATAACCCTCTGCCAGCCTTGCCCCTTCCTCAGGGGCCACCAGAGGTGTGTACACACCTCACACACGTACATGCATCTGCACAGGGAGGCACCCCCACTAATGCCCATGAACCAGCACAGAAAGGGACGTGTGTACCCATGAGCTAGGTATCCTTCCTCTCCCTAGGCCGCCCCCTCTGCAGCTTGGCTGGGACTTCTTCCCACCCCACCTTAACCAGGGCCCTCTGCACTGGGCAAATCTCTCACCTTCTGCTTCCAGAGGAGGAGGGTAAAGGAAGAGAAGACACCCAAACTGGGAGCTCCATTCCTTCCTCGCCTTTCTTCTTGACCCTAGCAGCCCCTCTATTGTTGGTGGGTGGGAAGGGCAGTCCAATGTCCGCGAGAGCCTGCAGAGAAGCCCGGCCAAAGAACCAGAGCCTCTATCTCCTTCTTGTCTTCTGGTCTTTCCACATCAGCCTCCACCCACACTCCAAGCATAGTCTGGACCACACAGTGGACTGGGTCCAGGGGCTCCCATGTCTCCCCTTTGTGACTGGGTTGGCCATGGGGAGAAAATCTAACATGTAGTGGATTCTTACTGTGGATGGGGGTTGTGCTGAACTAAGTCTTTCTTTGAGACCTGTTTGTTCTGCCATTTCTGTAACCCCATGACCCTGTAGACTCAGGAAAACGGAGACACAGAGAGGTGGAGTGACTTTCCAGGGATCACTAGTTAAGCGGCTGAGCTAGGTTTCAAAGACAAGCTTGTCTGACTCTTGGGCAAGTGTTTCCCTCCAGGAAAGGAAAAAGCTGTGGTATTTTTTCCCCAAGCAGGATGAGGGATGTGGGAGGCAGGGAATGAGGCGGTGGATGTGGGGTGGTGGGGGATATGGGGACGCAGGTTGTGGGGAGTTTTTGATCAGGGGAGGGACACCTTTTCTTTCAAACATCCCTGCTGTCTTTCATATCTTCCAGGTTTGATCACTATGATCATCTTATCCACAGAGGATGCAGGGCTTCATTTTTGTTCCTAAAAACAGGGGTACCATAGATATGTAAATATGTGTCCTAATGCCTCCTGAACTTGCCCTCATCCTTGCCCTCAAACCTTTTCCTCACCAATGCTTTCAGAACCTAGAGAGACCTCATCTCACTACGAGTCCCTGTCCTTAGCCTTATGTTTCTTATTCTTTCCTTTCTAGCACCCAGGAAGGCAGGGGGCTCCCTTTATCCAAGGAGGTGACTGTGCAGGTGGCCACCACAGGTGGCAAGAACCACAGGCTGGGGCACTCCGGAGTCAGGAGTGAGTGGGCAGGTTGACTGGCCTCAGGCAGCCTCTCAGCCAGGGCCCTCTCCGCGTCAGCATGAACTCCAGGACCGCATCTGCTAGGGGCTGGTTCAGCAGCCGCCCACCCACCTCTGAGTCTGACCTGGAACCTGCCACAGATGGGCCAGCCTCCGAGACCACTACCCTCAGCCCAGAGGCCACCACCTTTAATGACACCAGAATCCCTGATGCGGCTGGTGGCACGGCCGGCGTGGGTACCATGCTTCTGTCCTTTGGGATCATCACGGTGATAGGCCTGGCTGTGGCCATGGTGAGAGCTGGGGTAGGCTGGGGGAGGATAATCAGTGTTTAGATTTATAGAGAACCTGTTCAATCAGAAGACAATCTGGTTGTTGTTGTTGTTGTTTTTGAGACAGAGTCTTGCTCTGTCATCCAGGCTGGAGTGCAATGGCTTGATCTTGGCTCACTGCAACCTCTACCTCCTGGGCTTAAGTGAGTCTGCTGCCTCAGCCTCCCAAGTAGCTGGGATTACAGGTGTGAGCTGCCATGCCTGGCTAATTTTTTGTACTTTTAGTAGAGATGGGGTTTCATTATGTTGGTCAGGCTGGTCTTGAACTCCTGGCCTCAAGTGATCTGCCCCCGTCAGCCTCCCAAAGTGCTGGGATTACAGGCATGAGCCTCTTCGCCCAGCCAACAATCTATTAATGAGAGTGCGGTCCTCCTCTCTCACAGAGATTTGTCCACTGGGGCCCAGAGACCAGAGACCAGAGACCAGAGAGGCAATGCTTCCAATTGGAAGAAACAGAAAAGGTTCTTGGGAATTACATGGTGTCTTGAGCTGGGTGGTGAAGGCCACATAGTAGTCAGGGAGTTCCAAGTGGAGGGTCCTGATGGGCAAAAGTTTGGAGGCAGACAGGAGGTTCTGTGAGCAGCCAGCAGGACAGTTAGGGCAGTGGGTATGGGGTTGCAATAGGAGAAGAGGCTTAAAGGTGGTTGATGTGGACTGTTAAAGAGCTGATCTGCACCTGGGAGGCTGTTGGCAGTGAACATTCATTTATTCACTTTACTGAGTGTACCTGCCCTGGACCAGGCCTTTGGGACCCAATAGAGGCTAGGAAGACAAGGTCCTGCCCTGTGGTTCTTACAGGAAGCGGGAAACATAAAAACCAAGGGTTCCAAGGGAAGCCTGCAGGAGCTTTCCAGGCTGGGTGGTTAGGGACAGCTGAGAAGCAAAATTAGAGTTGAGATCTCAAAGTGCAAGCCTGGCCTCCGTGTCATGAGAAGGGGTGGAGGTGGCAGCAATCAGGAAGGAAGGGGGCTGGGGAGAGGGCTGCAGGTATCATCCAGTAGTGAGTGTGACGCCTCTTGATCTGGTGTCAGTCCCTAAGGATATGGACTGTCCCCCTAAGATGATACATGGACACTCAGAATGTCACTGAGGGACCACTGGAGATCGTGCAGGCTGAGACTAGGGAGGATGGGGTGCCCCTGAAGTTCCCCAGTGTGTCTGGCAATGGTAGGATTCTGCTCACTGCCCCTTGCAGGCTCTGATGGCTGGCCTTGGGCTCAGGAGCATGTTGCTCTGACAAGTAGGGCTGTGGATGGTCCATCATGGCCTGGTTGGAGCTGCTGTTAAACCAGGGTTGCCATATGGGCCCCACAGGCTCCAGATTGCTGCCAGGGAGCAACTACCAGCCAGCAAGCAGGCCCAGGGTGCAGCATAGGCAGAATGAGGCCAGGGCCTGAGAGGTCTCCTGGGTGGGGGTAAGGCAGGATGCCACTGTTTTCCCTTGGCACCCATGCAGTGGGTAAGCAGATGGAGGCACCCTTAAGGGCAAAATGGGGCCTAGAAACTGCCCTCTTTACTCTCAGTGAAAGGTTTTGTCCTTGAAACTTGAGGACGCTTTCTTACTCTTTGTTCTAGAGGAACATTCAGAAGGCCTGGGTGGATGGCCTGCTTGCCAAAATCAGAGAGGTAGGAAGCTCATAGGACAAAGGCAGCGGAGGGCAGAAGATAGCTCCTGGGGACTGCAGACAGGCCCAGAGGTGCTCACTAAGCGCTGCTTCCTCTCCCCGATGCCAGCCTCAAGGAGGGCTGTGGGTACAAGGAGGAGCAAATCTGCACCAGGCTTTCTGCCTTACCCAGGCGGGAAAAGTGCTTGGCACGGGCAGACCAGGATCACTGGTGGGGGAGGTTCCTGGAGGAGGCAGGGCTGCACCTGCTGGACAGTGAAGGGTAGAGAAGATTTGGAAAGGAAGGTGTGGGGGTGGGTGTGAGCTGAGGAACAGGGGAAAAGGCATGGAAATTGGGTAAAAGTTCTGGCCTTTTCTGTAGATCCTTCTGAATCCCAGGGTCTCAAGGGAGGGAGGAGGGCTTGGGGCAAGGGCTGAAAGGTGGGGACCGCAGAGGCTGGGGCTGGGGATGGATCCACTTGCTCATGGTGGCAGGGGCTGGGCCAGAAGATCCCAGAGTTCCTGTCACAGCCTACCCACAGGAGAGCAAGGGAGCACCCCTATGTGGGACCCTGAACAGGAGGGGAGAATGAGGATCGATACCCCAGTTTCTTTTTAGGTTTTGGGGGTCCTGCAGGAGGAGCTCTGGGCCAGGCTGGAAACCAAACCAGATTCAAGCTGTGAATGGGCCACAAAGAATGTGGGAGGATTTGGAGCAACCACAGGGCTGTGCTTTCCCCCAGGCAGAGGTAGTCATGCTCCTGGTAGTCAGAAACTGCCAGTTTAGAGAAGAGCAGGATGATGGCAGAAGTCCCTGGATTCCCTACCCAAAGTGGTCCCACAAGTGTTACCCGCTTCCTTCCTCTCCTCAGTGCATTGTACAAGGTTTCTTGCTCTGACCTAGAGGTCCTAGATGTTTTCTCAGGCTGCCTAGGCCCTCATCTTTAAGGTTGTAATTGAGGGACCGGACCTCAGGGGTTCCTCTTGCATCAGAGCTTTGGGGGGTTGACCTGGGCTGATGCCTAGGGGCTGCGGTCCCCCACCCCTACCTTAGTCCACTGGGAGCCGTCAGCCTCCCATAGGAACTCCAGAGACCACCAGCTCAGGGCCTTGCCTAGAGCCACTGCTCTACACACTACAGAGTCTGGCCACTGCCTGTCCCTGGTTCTTTTTGTTGTTGTTATAGAGATGGGGTGTCAGTATGTTGCCCAGGCTGGACTCAAACTTCTGGGCTCAAGAGATCCTCCTGCCTCAGACTCTTGAGTAACTGGGACTACAGGCACGCACCACCTTACCTGGTCCCTTTACTTTTTCCCTGCATGTGGCTTTGGGCCTGGGAAGAGTTGAGGGGAGGGTACGCGCTGAAGTCTTCCCTTTCGTCTTCAGTCCTGGGGAGTCACAGGTGGGTGCTGAATGGCTGGAGCTACAGTTAGTATTGGCAGCTCAGCCAATAGGTGGGGCCCACCAGTCCCCAGGCTGGGCCTAACTGTGTGGGCTCCCAGGCTGGAGGGAGCCTCTGAGTCTCCAAACTCAGCCTGGGCACTGTCTGCAGCTACAATGTCAAAAGGAGGCATGGGGCGGGCGCGGGGGCTCACGCCTGCAATCCCAGCACTGTGGGAGGCCAAGGCGGGCTGATCACGAGGTCAGGAGTTCAAGACCAGCCTGGCCAACATGGTGAAACTCCATCTCTACTAAAATTACAAAAATTAGCTGGGTGTGGTGGTGCACGCCCTCCCAACTACTTGGGAGGCTGAGGCAGGAGAATCACTTGAACCCCGGAGTGGAGGTTGCAGTGAGCCAAGATTGTGCCACTGCACTCCAGCCTGGGTGACAGAGTGAGACTCTGTCTCAAAAAAAAAAAAAAAAAAGGCCGGGC